>NC_050527.1:7041561-7096214 GCF_002922805.2 Oryzias melastigma
TGGCTGGTAATCCATGTCCCGTGTGTCATCATCTGTTTCCATCTTCTAGGGATGCAGATCTCTGCCTGCATCTCATCCCGGCTTTGTGAGCTTTGATGATGAAACGGGAATTCGATTTCTGAGCCATCAGCATCCCAGGCAGCCGCAACTTTTCAGCGTTGTCCGCCAAGCCTGTGTCCGTAGTCTCAGCTGTGAGGTAAACTTTACTTTAAATGACTTCTACTTTCATTTTTGGCCCTAATTTCTGACCCAGTTTTCTCTCTCTTTTCATCTCAGGTGTGTCCTGGACGTGAAGGGCCGATATTTTTTGGAGACGAGCAACAGGGGTTTGTGTTTTCTCACACCTTTTTTATCAAAGACAGCCTGGCCAGAGGGTTCCAGCGTTGGTACAGCATTGTTATCGTAGCCATGGATAGAATCTACCTCATCAACTCTTGGCCTTTCCTGTTACGCCACCTCAAGCTTACCATACACAGTCTGCAGAGCACCGCTCTAAAAGTAGGCCAGAAACACAAACAACGCCTTTGTTGATCCTTTATTGAGTTAATTGACCGAATAATTTTTTTCTTTTATTAGGTATTTGACAGCGAGCAGGGGGTTTGTCCTCATCGAGCCATGCGGATGAACAATGCATTTTCACCCGCAGTTTTTCCACACCAAAGGAGTGGGAACGCAGCCCGATCACTGACCTCTCTCACTCAGCATCCCAATCTGTGGGCCAGCCTGCACTCTTCTTTCAGCTGGTGAGACATTCGACTCGGAGTCACTCTGTAATTACTCCCCGTTGGGCTGATTTGTGGCTTTCCTCCTGTCGATACTGATTTGTGCTTTCACACTATTTTGCAGGTTGCTGAAAGCTTGTGGGAGCCGATTGACAGAGAAGCTTCTTGAAGGGGCTCCTACGGAGGACACACTGGTACTTATAGAAAGACAGACAGGTAAACATGGTGTCCAGGGTTACATCATTGTTTTTGTTTGTATCAAAGCTGGAACAAATAAATAAATAAAAAAAATCTGTCAGTGGAACTAGTAGAATTTGTCTTGGTAAGATTTCATAAAAGAAATGGTCCTTTAAAGACAAATTTAATAATGAAATTAGCTTTAAACACTCAAATTTAGGTGTATTCCTCTGGTATTGTAAAATATTAATATTAATTATTTTTTTAAAATAAACATTTTTTTATAAGTATTGACTTATAGCAGTGTTAAATTTCCATATAAACCAATTTTAGCTTTTTTTACATTTGACAGCTACACATCAAAAAAGTGCGATTAAAGAATTTACAGGAAAGTATCTGAATTTAAAATGCAAGAAAGTCAAGTCAAACATGGCGTTATCTATTATTATGACTTCGGTTTATCCTTTTACTGTTGATAAAGGACAGTGATGTAGAATCCAATTATTTTTAAGAATCGATGCTTGTAAATTCTATTATACCTTATATAATTTGAGAACTTTGTCTCTCAACAACACCTAGACACGCATTAAAAATATATACATAAGTGACCAAATTAACTAAAGCTAAAACTCATTATTTATTCTAAATGTTAGTATTTTTCTTTAAAGATAAAGAGCCACGATGAAGGGATGAGAGAGCATCATGTTGCTCTGGAGTATAAGATATCTAAAATAAAAACTATACAAAATGCTTGGTGAGATTCTGCATGGTAAATTTCTGTGTGAGCTGGGAAGGCATTAAAACAAATTGACCAAAAACAGCGATTAATTATTTTGTGTCTAAAGGAGAAGTTTAGTGTTTTGATGGCAGGTGAAGTCTACCAGAGTCATATAATTGAGCACTTTTCAGCTGTTTCTGCATCATTGGTCTGAAATGTCTTCTATGAATGTGTGAATCACTGGGTCAGTGAAAAACACTGCACCTTTGTGCTTCAATCCACTTCCTTTCCATGAGGGGTTTACATATTTGTGGTGAGGAGTTAAAGTGCGATTAAAGGATTTACAGGAAAATATCTGAGTCTATACCCGGACCTTAGGAAACAAGGAATTTGAATTCCCAAACCTCATATATTTGTGTCTATCAGGTTCAGAAAAATCCACCAGAGACATAACCTTGTGATGAACTGGTGACTCCTTCAGGATCTACTATTTGTCTCTCACACATGACAGCTTAGATAAGCTTCTTTTGCAGCATAACTTTAAATTTTCTCCATTCTTTTCTTCTTTTTCTTTTTTTTTCCAAGTAGGAATTTTTCGACTGGATGACTCAGTTGGTTGGGTGTAGGACTGGCCTCCAGGAAACAAAAAATCAGTGTGAATCCTTAGGCATGAACCTTTGCGCAGCTGTCTATCTTGGTCTACCTGTGTCTTGAAAATACAGGGTTGGGAAAAGGCATCCGGCATAAAAATCTGCCGGATACCTCTTGTTTTGTTTTGGCCACCCCTGACAGGAAGTGCCAAAAGATGAACAACAATTAATTTTTTTTCTTCAGAAAGTGCCTAATATAATTTTAAAAAAAGCCACTAGATAAAAATATTTAGTAATATGTTAAAGTAATCCATCTTGAAATCAAATTGATTCAAATTAGATTTTGATTTTTGTTGAGCAAAATAATCATTTGGGCATTTTATTAGCATATATTTATAGTATACATGATTTAAAGTATATACATTGTTTTTCCTGTTGTAAAAATACTTTGTGTACTTCAAAAAGGTTAAGGATGTCAGCTTTAGCCTTCACTATGATTGTACTGGGAAGGCAAAAAGCAAAAGATGCGGTATATTCGGCATCCGCGAATATGCCAAATCCGCCAATATGGAGAACCCCCCCCCCTTGCTGCTTCTTAGTCAGCTGATACCATTTCTCCATGTAGGGCCAGAGAAAGAGGGGCGTTTCCCCCTCCGCACTCTCCCTCTGCGCCCTGGAGGGGACACGCTGGGTGGAGTTACAACTAAATTGCACAGCACTTCCTTCGCAAAAAATTTCATACTAGCATCTTGAATGGTCTGAGTTTTTGTGACGAACCAGAGGAGTAAAGAAAAATCAGCGAATACGTAAAACCGCGAATAAATAAATGAATATGCGGGGGTACACTGTATAGTTCTTTATAATAATTTTCCTAAAAGAATAAAAGGATTTTCACTAACTTTAGTATAATAATTGAAATTACCTTGAAATATATCAATCTGGGTATAAGAAATATTTTTAAATATGAATTTCAATTTCTGAACTGAATATATAAAATAAATAAACTTTTTGATGATATTGAGTGGCCTTCATATTTTTAGTCAAATATGTATTTCTAAATATTTATTTTAATCGTAGCATATTTTACACTTATGGGATAAAAAAAAGATATTTAAATATTTATGCTATTTATCAAATTATTTTTAATCTAATTTCATTTACCAGATTTTTTTTTTGTATAAATTGTGTTTTTTTTTTTGTCTGTTTGTTTTTTCATAGACTTATAGTCCAGTTCAACTTCTATATAATTTTTTTTCTTCTTTATTCTACACTTTTTTGGAGCTGGAACTTACAGTGTGGAAATGCGGTACATTCTGATTCAAGTAACCTGCAAGACAGTCAAAATTTTCATAGGGAAAAGATATCAAAGCTATTAAATCCACTATGCTGATTGTAATCGTTATCTTTATATTTTTCATCAAATTCTTTGGTTTCATATCTTCCTTATAAAAGAGAATATGCCTGTTATAAATCTCAAATTCAAGTTTTATTGGTAAACCATGTTTGTTGTAAATCTACAGTCAAGTTTTCTTTAACATTGTTTTTTATTATCAAGCTGGACCAGTACTTCCTAAAACACGAATCTGAAATCAAGTCTTTTATTACTGAATTCAATGTTATTTAATAATATGCTCTTTTATCTTTTTTACTTAGCTATTTTATCCCTGTACTTTAATATTTGTATCTAAACAGGTATTTCTATGGTTGGTTTTAGGAGATTGCACTCTTGATAGGTGGGTAAAGTCTTTTGGGCAATAATGATGTTAGAGATTAGGGATAAATATGGAGAAAAAACTTTAAGCTACAGCACTTAAAATTTGCATCTTTTTGTATCCTGTGGATTTTGGATGTACTTATTTTGCTTTATATGATGTAAAACTACATTTTATTCCATGACAGAAGTTGAAGTTAGTCACATTCAAGAGATGAGATGATGCAATGTTGAACAAGTGGCATCATGTGCAAATCACACGAAAGTGTTGAGGTGATGTGGAACATCCCTTAGTAACCATTTCCTGTTGCCATCAAATTCTCTGTTGCTATTGCACTTTAACATATTTGAAATGTTTATCATTGTTTATCTTTAAAAGAGCAAGAAGAGGAGATGAGCTGCTGGGAGGGAGCGGAAGGAGGCGGGTCCAAGTCGCAGCTGTACCAATCAGCGAGCCCGCTAGGCCTCGACTTCCTGTGTGACGATTCAAAGTCAGAGCAGTTACCTGGTCCCAAGTTTAGGTCACTTAGGCATTTAAGACAGGTAAACTTCCCTACGTTTTGTATCCATTGCATCCAAACTAAAGGAAGAAAAGTCATTTTCATATTGAATCCATTTTTATTCACAGGTTTTAGGGCCGGCTGACTTTCGTCAGCTAGCGTGGCATGTGCTGATGGGAAATCAGGTCATCTGGAGAGGAGCAGACCCTGGGCTCATCCAGTCAGCCTTCACAGTCCTAAAGGTACTCCTGCCTAGTTTTATATTTTAATGTAAACAAAACAGATAAAAAACAAGATCACTCATTATTCCAGTTATGTCATAATGCAGATGGGTCACAGTTACATGTCTAGACATGTTTATAAAAAAAATTCCATTTAAGTCAACTGACACGCATGGATTTTAAGATAACATTTTTATGTTCAAAACAAAGTGAAAATATACGTTTAACATCAATGAAAAAGTACATATGGAAATAAAATAGATGTTTTATTCTTAATTTTATAAAAAAAAATCTGTATTTAAATTGCTTAAAAAAACAAATGTATAAAAAAGAGGAAATAGAAAATCACTTATGAAAAACTTTTATTAAATGCACATTCTTACCATCGTGATTTTTACTTTTATTGTTCAACATTTCTACCAGAGCTCTGAACTTTTTCTTTCCTCATATTTTCTTACTGTGGTAAATTTATGGTTTCCTCAATACAGTATTGGAGCTTTTTAGTTTCTTTAGCGACCCGTCTTACTGTAACTGTGAATCACCGTCCTATTTCAAAAGCTGACAGTTTGGCAAACTGTATTTTTTCTTAAAAAAAAGCTAAAGAGAAAAGATGCTGCTCTGCAGAAACAGTCCTAAAAAACAACACAGTTTTTTTTTTATTTTGGAATGCTTTTAAAATGCCTCAAAAGATGATCGGAGTGTCAACTTCAAGACTGGTCTTAATGTTTGTGTCTGTGGTTCCTGTAGTCTTTGCTGCCGGTCGGCTGTGTGCGCCCAGTGGCGTACAGCGATCGGTATGAGGAGGCCTACAAATGCAACTTCCTGGGTCTCAGCCCCGACGTTCCCATCCCAGCACACGTCAGCTCCTCAGGTACAGTCTCCTCATGACACCAGGAAACTTCACAGCCACAGATTGTTTAACTTTGCTTTTTTTTTTTACCCTCCCGGGCACCCGTAGAGTTTTCAGTGCTGGTGGACGTCACATCAGAGAGGAGCCATGCCACTTGTGCTGCTGGTGAAGATAACATCTCTGCTTTTAATCACTTCACCATCAGCAGTGCAAGCACACAACCGACAGACAGAGGTGAGCACACACTGCCATAGTTTCTGCAGAGCGGCAGTAGTTTATTAGAAATTCACCTCTGAGTTGTGGGCGGGACTGTTGGTGTGACGCCCTTCACACCCCCAACCTAACATTAACGGTGCAACAAAAATAGCGAGCAATTTCTGACCTGTCCAGCCGAAAGGTTTTGAGCCAAAAGCTACAAAAACATGTTTATAAACCAATAATGTGACTTTTATTGGAGTGGGTCTAAAATAATTGCACATGTGAGGCCACTGATGCATTCTGGGAGGAATAAATCATGTATTAACTGCACTTAAAGATTCTAACTTTTCTCTTCTATTAGGACAATTTGATAAATAAACGTTAGTTGTGTTAAATGTTTAGCTTGAAAAGGGCAGAACTGGAAATGCAGATTGTTTAATGCTGAGGCTTCCAGGCTTTTACTTTTTTTTTGTAATCCTAGACTTACTGCTATAAATTGTGAGCTTGAACAGAAGTTTATTCTGCTGATACACAAGTTCTGCTCAGCAGAGAAAAAAACATACACCGTATGTCTTTAGTTTTTATGTTTTCAGTCATTAGGCGGTTTCATAGCAGCAACTTGTGAAAAAAATACAAATTTTTTTAATTACACAATAAAATAAAAAGGTTTGAATCCACTTTAGAAACTACTCATTGGGTTGTTGGCTTCCTCTGTGTCCCAGCTGTAATTCAAACCTGTTCTGTAAGCAATTTTTTCCCCATGTTTTCTTTTCTCAGGTCCAACTTTATTGAACAAGCTGGAGGTCGCCCTGTCTAACGAGAACTTGTCTGTAGACGTCGTGTCTCACTGCCTGCTTTGTTTGAAGGAGGAGTGGATGAAGTGAGTCTGACAAGTTCCTCCTGAGGAAAAGTTGGCTCCACTTAACGACAGGTTTTTTTTCTGTTTTTTAATTAACCTTACTGTGAATTTTCTCTCTTTCAGTAAGGTCAAAGTGCTGTTCAAGTTCTCCAAAGTGGATGGCCGAGGGAGGGAGGACACCCAGAGGGTTCTGGCCGTCCTCGGCGCCACGGGGCCCGGCGAGGAGGACAACGTCCGGCTGCTCAAGTACTGGATGACGGGACTCAGCAAAACCTACAAGAGCCATTTAATGACAGCAGTGCGAGGAGGGGAGAGGAGCCTCAGTCAGTGACAAAGAGAGGAGGAGGAGCCCCCAAAGGGGCGAAAAACGGGGAGCTAAGAAAAAAGGGGGGGTACATGCTGGAAAAAAAGGAAAGTGAAAGCAGCATCTAAATGCTAAACGAAGCATGCATGAGTCTTTTCAGAGCAACTGTTCAGCACTTTAGCTGGAATGAAAGGGAACTGTGGATGAAGGAATTTGATCATATATCGTCTTTTTACTAAAAGGATGCTTACTCTGCACAAATTAAGAGTTTTTAAATAATATATGAGGATATTTTTTTGTACCAGAGGGAATTTCTTAATGCAAAATTTAACTTATGACTTCAGTTATTTGCACTTCTGTGTACTATTCTGACATTTTGTGCTGAAATAAATCATCAGGTTTATTTAACTCCACAGCTGGCTCCATCTTGTGGTGAACTGGATGAATACAGATTGGGGGGGTGAGGTGCCGTAGGAGGGGATTGTTTGTCCAGCAGCTCGCTCGCTCTCAATCGTTGAAGTGGCTGTCGGCCAGCAAGTCCCAAGTGTTGTAAGACAACACTTTTCAGTTTTTCGGCTGCTCTGTAATGCAAACGGTTGCACAACAAGGCCTCGCTTCAGCACCACATCGGCAGGATTTTACCGTCTTAATCTCAGGGGTTTTTTTCATTTTAGAGCCTGTTGCAGATAGCACGTGGTTTTATTCAGTTATTTTTTTCTGTCATGATCTAAATATATGCTTGTGAAAAGAAACCAATTTTCCATTCCAAATTTGGAGGTAATCTAAAATTGGTTGACTCTAGCTTTCTCTTTAGGAGGAATGTGTTGACTAATAGTTTTCATGTCTTGTGGCTGAAATGTAAATTGTATTTGCTCTGCTGAATGATGCATTTAAAAACATCTGTCACATATGTAACAGGAAGAAAAGATATTTGTCTGTGTGGTACGGGTCAAGGGTTTGCACTTTGATTACACTTTGGGGACCTGCGTTTGCAGCACGGCTGCCTGCACGCTCTGGTTTCCTTTTTCCCCTCGGCAGAGATGGCTGAACTTTCAGAAGAACAATTTGTCTTTGGCACAGAAACCGTCTTCGTCCTTCCTGTCATTAGTTGTTAACCCCTTTCTTGACACTTTGCTGAAACCCAAAGGATGCTTCACACAACCTGAGGGAGCAGAACTAGGTGTTAATGATGACAGCTGATCTCAACGTCACCACTAAGCTGGGGCTTTTTTTAATTTAATTTTAGCCCAACAGGATGACTTGCAAGTTCTGACTTTGCAATGTCGCAATCGTGTTTTGTCAGTCTGAGAAAGAATGTGATTCCGTATTTATTTAAAGAAAAATAGCTTGTGATTAAGCTGAATGAGTCTGGAGGGATAAGGACCAGAGAATCCACAGGCACAGAGGTGTGGGGGAGAATTCAAATGAAAAACATACGCTCCGACTGCATGACTAAGCCTCCTCAGCCCTGATTTGGGAGGTGGGGGGGTGCCAGGGAATGTGGGGAGCAGGGGGGAGGGAGCCTGGTCGGTCAATAGTGAGGTAAAACGTGTGGCGGTGGGAGGAGCCGGGACTTAGAGGGAGCAGACAGGCAATCCACTTTCACTTTGAGCTGAGCCCGAGTCTGTTAGGATCCACGGAGTGACCAGAGGCAAAGCGACCGGACGGCAGGGAGGAGGGGGCCACCTTTATTCATTACCCAAGCAACAGAGGAATTTAGGAAGAGCAACAGCAAGAGGACGAACCGAAGAAGGACAAAATAGATAAAGAAGGAGAAGAAAAAAAATCTTTGGAGAGGCTACAGCCACTCGGGCTTTAGTGGGAAAACCCAAAAGTGAGACGCTGGCATGACTTGATGCACAAAGCTTCACTTGGAAAGTACCAAAGGAAACCATAAAAACAAAATGCATTAGAGATGTGAACATCAGACTGGAGGGGAGAGAGAAGACGCAGCTTCTGTCAGAAACCTGAGCAAAACCACAGAGGAGGAAACTTTGCCTTTCACGGACCGACAAGACCTGCAGAGGATCTGCACTTAACAAGAGAAATGGAGAACTGTCATTTCTTAGAAAGATAAAAGGATGTCACTATCAGGTGAGGAAAAAAACAACAACAGCTGCTTCTCTGTTTTCCTCCACATCACTTCTTCAAATCCTCAAGTTTCTGCAGGTGTTTCTTCTCTTTTAATCTAAAGATGTTTTCTGCAGAAACGGCTCCTTGAGGAAATGATGCAATTCTCTTTACTAGGCATGCAGTCACAGACCACAGAAAGTTTCCAGCAATAATCTGATTGTGTTTGTTCTTCACCAGTTTTACTGTTGCTATCACTTTTGACGGTCCAATGCGGTGGATGTAACTTTGACCAGAGTAGTGTGGAAAACATCAAGGCGACAATCGATTCTAATCCAACTGGATTTGTAAGTTTCTCTAGAAAAAAAAACAAACACTTACTGTCATCCATTTTTTTCTTTCTTTGAAGAGATTAAACTTTGCTCCTAGTTTGGAAATATGTTAATAATTATATAAAACAAAGTGCAAACTGGTACTCATTTCTCTGTTTTTCCTCCAGCGGACAGTGTTTCCTAAAGATTACTATGTGCAGCACCATTACAACAGAAGCATGCTCTGCGATACCGACCCAGTAAGTTATATATTGACTCCTACAAAAAAAAGTTTTAATCTAATCAATTTTTTAATTAATATAAAATGACATTTACAAGCAGTAAAAGTAATTGTAAATATGTGCCAATGTCCAAAAGCCAAAGGCGTGTTGTAAATATTATCATGTCCCGCTTGGAGATGAGAGTTTTTATGATGGTCTGTCATGTATTATGCATGCTAACTTTGGGGCTGCTGTGTTGTTCTGCCCCTCCCTGCAGTGCTGTGTTTTCCCTGCTGCAGTGGTCCTCCTGAACTCCTGGGATGTGCTTTACACTAATCTCTGGGACGAGCATGTAAATTACTCCTTAATTTTTGATCTGAAGGAGACACTGGTATTAATCCTCTCAAAGAACATTAACACGGAGGTATGAGCTGCTAGACTGCTACACTTATTTTTATCTTTGTTGGAATGTTTTGATGGTTATTATACGTTTTTTTTCATGATCCAGAGGTTCCAGGAGGACACGGATCTCGCCCAGTTCTCAACAGTCTCCTCCTCTCCGGAGGAACTCCTCAAGCTGACGTCGGAACTTTTCACTCGGTGGCTGAAGGTCGCCTGCTTGCCGTCTCTAAAAACGTGCCAGCTGCCCACATTACCCCCTTCCGAGGAGAGGAAAAGCTCCCGGCCTCCAAGGTCTAGACTCTTGACCACACGAGCCGTCAACGACGCGGAAAGGATGATGAGCGTTACAAACGCATCACTGAAAGGACCGTCCCTCCCCGTGTACCACCTCTCCTCTGTCTGGAGCCTACTGCTTTTTAGACTCTATTGGTGGTTGCTGCCATAGTAACTTCATTCATTTTTAATGACGCACAGAAAATGCAAAAAAAAAAGACATTTCTTGGCACTGAATGATTGTCTTCTTTGTGTTAATAAGTATGAAATTAATGTGCACAGGTTGCATTTAATGTCCAAAGTTTTTCAAGTTTTTTTTCTCTCCTCACTGTTCAACAGTGGGGTTTTTTTTCCACAAATACAGAATCGTATAGCCTCTGCCTCTTCAAGATCCTTCTAACTGTGCATTTAACAGAACATGAATATGAAGCTTGCTAGTGCATAAGCCATCATCTAATGTGGAATTCATCACTGTTTACAAGGATTACGTCGATTTCTGTGGGTGTTTACTTGTGTACATAACTGTAAATGAAGCTCATTTAGATAGAAATATGCAAAGTTGGATTAGAAATGTTTCTCCCAGATGTATCCAGAATATTGTAAGCTGTATTTATTACTGTTTTTTGTGCTACTTATGGAAAAGTTGACTTTTTATGGAATGAAAGGTCTAAAGACACAGAGAAGGTGCACCTTCTCAATATTTATCTAGAGTTCATTTACAGGTGTGATGCCGATACGATGCACTATTAATGAGGTGAAGTCCTGAACGTGCATGCGCAAAAATGTATTAAGGTTGCTAACTAACATCACTATACAAAATAGTAAAGCAATTCCTGCAAGCATCTTTTTTTCTAAGTGCTTTTACTTTAGATTGATTTTAGTGAAAGCGGTGACTGAAGAAAAGCAGGATCGTTTTACATCTTGCTGCGTTTTGTTTTTCATCCTTCTTGGGAACATTTGGATGTGTCAACTTTTGCATTGAAAGACTTTGCTTCTGATCTCACATTCCAATCGTGGAAGTTCAGCTAATTCGTGAAGGGTCATCTTATCTTTCGTGACTGTCATGATAGACAAGGGACAAATGTGGGTGATCTGAATCTTGTCTCCTCTTTCACATTCAATAAAGTGCACTCTTGTTTTTCTAGCGCTTGCCTCTGCTTGTCACACCCGTGTAAGCAATGCACACTTTTGTCCTCTCTAGTTTCATAATCCCTGCATAGATACACCCCTCTATATGTAATTGTATGTTTATCGATGTTTTCACGGAAACAGATTTGATAATGAGGATGGTTCAGAGACACTTTTGTTATATATTTATGATGGTTGAGAGATCCAGCTATTTTTCTTTATATGGACAGTACTTATTTTAATTGCATAATATATTAAATACACACGATGAAATAAGCAATGAATCATCAGAAACGGATATGCTTTTGAGACAAGTGTGACTGAAGATTTGTGTGAGAAATCCCTGTTATCTCCGGTCATGATTGAGAATCCGTTCTGAGTTTTCCTGGCAGCACAGGACCAGCAGCCAAAGAGGTCAGCTGAATTCCCGTAAACGACTGGGGGGAGAGGGGAAAGGGGGAACGCTGCCCAGCCAGCAGACGAAGAGGTGCTTTAACCACGTGGCCGCTCACTCAGCGTCAAACCGGAAGTACAATACCAAGATGTCCGCGCCCGGAGAACACGCGCCTGGTGAAGAAGAGGAGGAGATGGACGAAGCGGGCAGCGATGGAGGAGAAGAAATGGAAGAAGAAGGGGATGGGGAAGAAAAGAAGATATATGTGCCCGGGATAGAGCCGCTTCAGGCCGGGGAGGAGCTGGAAATGGACCGCTCCGCGTACCGCATGTACCACGAGTGTCAAACAGGCGAGTTGACGCAGGTAAACAAAGGCGCGTGTGCACACTTTCAGCTAGCATTAAATGTTTTTGCGTTTCTTCAGGTTCTCCATGTTTGAGCTTCGATGTGGTGAAGGATGGAGACGGGGAAGGAAGGGGGCAGTTTCCTCTGTCCATGCTGCTGTGCGCGGGCACGCAGGCCGACACCGCTCAGAAGAACAGGTACCGGCCAAAATAAAGCAAACTTTATTGATCCGCAGCAATAAAAAAATTACAAGAGCAAAGGTCATAAATTCACTCCCACGGACAAACATATTGCAGATAAAATTTAAATGTTTACTGTGTGTTGCGCTTTAATCTACGGTGGCCCTGAAGTTCAAATCACATCTGTAAATCCCTCAAAGCAAAAAACGTAAAAAAAAAATAAATAAAAAAAAAATACAAACCAAAACTAAACTCCACAAACTAAAACTAAATTCCAGAAACCAAAACAACATTCCAGAAAATAAAACAAGTTTTAAAAAAAGAAATGGAATACAATTAAACCTTTTGGCAAACAAAAGTAAATTCCAGTAAAAAAATAGGGTGTTAAGGGGAAAAAAAACTATGATCACAATAACGATTTATATTACAATATACCAAAATAAAGTATACTTTCAGTTATTCTCTGGGGGGGAAATGACAAAAATGTCATACTTTTCTTATACCGGTACTTTATTATTTAACTGAATAGTTACAAATGATAAACATTTTATAAAGAGCACAACAATTTCCAGTTTCTTAATAGGAAAACACGTCTTTGCACAAAATTCCAGCAATAAAAAAGAAACAATTAAAAACGATAGAAGAGAAATTTTTTAGATTTTTGCCCACACGATATGTATTGCTCCAGTAAGAAAAAATAAATAAATCCCCAGAAAAGGTAAATACTATGTGACATCACTGACTGGATAGCATTTGTCAATCATTTTAACTGAAAGTTATTTGGCTTGAAGCCATACTGGATCTGCTCCACACACTAATCATAAAACTTTTACAAGTATGCAGACATTAAAGATGCATTTGAAACAACTCCAAGGTCAAAAATCAAACGTCATCATCCAATCAGCAATGTACCATATTACCAGCTTATTATTTTTATTTTTTTAACATTTAATTTTGATTTCTGAAAAATACTTTTATATTTCAAATCTTTTATTTTTTATTTTCTTTCATTCTGGGGGGGATTTTGTTTTGTTTTCTAAATTGTAATATTGTTTTTATTATTATTTGTTTTTCTTTTTTAATTGTTGTGGTCTTTTATATGTTTTTGCACTTCAGGGCCACCGTAGTCCTCTCTGCAGTGATGTGTTGTGAAGTCTGAGAACTGGGTAGCATTCTTTCCTGGAGGGCATCAAAGTGTAAATGTGTCTGAGCCTCCATAGAGTTCAGGGGGTGGATGTCAGTTTTGTCTACACCCATATCCAGCACCTTCTCAATGGACTTCAAATCTCCTCTGCAGATAGAAGTAACTTTAGCCTCATTTGTATATACTTATATATAATACAAAAACAAGGACATTTGTGTTTAGCATATGGGCATTATGACAGAAAAGTTCCCAGATCTCATTTGCAAACAGCAGCTCACTCTGACAACTGGTGTCTAATGTTTGCTGGATTTAAATTAAAATGTAAAGATATTTAGGCAATTTAAGAGTTAAAAATGGCAGCAACAAGAGTATCAGTGCCTCAGAACCATTTACAGCCACAACAGCATGGTAACCCCTCCTCATGTTGGTGACGCTGTTGTGTAACAGCCTTTCCGTCCTCCTACCAGCTTTTGTTCCACATCAGTCAACTTGGATGTTTTTGTCGCTGGTTTATTTCTAACTGACCACAACCCAGTAGGAGCCACAAAGCCTGATTTCACCCTTGAGGGAAAGAAGACTCTGATTTGTATTTATGTTATTACTGCTATTATGGTCCATAAAAATTAACATTTTTTTTAGGCATACCGGTAAGTTAAAAAAAAAAAAAAACTTTTATCGCAATATAAAATAGGTTCACATGACGTCCTTTCAAAATAAAAGACACCCTATGTCACATAGAATCATCTTAGTGCAGAAATTGTTGCAGTAAATAGTGTAATGTAAACATTTATTACAAAAAAATAACCCACAATTATACTTTTTGTGATTCATCTGAGTCGTCAATTTTCAAATCTAACTTGCCAAAATAAATAAGAGATAAAGTGAACTCTAGCATATATTTTAGCACTGAATTTTTTACTTTTTTTTTTTTTACTGAAAAATCCTCCTTCTAATTTGGTGCGCTTTAATCCTGACCTCCAATTGATTTTTTTCGTGGCACACAGTGCACAAAAATCTGTCAAAATGTTTTAATATTGTAATATATACTGTCCTTCAACAGTTTCTGAATGAGTTTAATACATTTTAGTTTGTTTTTACTTTAGTACTCACTTACTTTTAACGTTGTAGTTACTTTTTCTTTAACCAGATCCACAATGGAGGAGCCACTGGTTCCAGACTGCAACAGCACTATACATAGTCTAGGTGTGGATATATATTTTTTAATTTAAACCTTTCTGTTTCACCTCACAAATTTACATTCTTTAAAATTTCGGTGCCATTAACAGGAAATCCATATTTTTTAAAGTATTATCAAGGAATGCACGTTTTCTTACTTTTTGTACTATTTTTATACCAATGCTAGACTTCTATTAAAACCTTTAATTGCATGATTTCTTCTGATAATCGCAATGCTAACTGCAACATTTAATGATGAAACTAAACATATCTAACTGCAAGATTTTAATTTGAAATGTAGTTTTTTTGCTGGGAAAAAGAAGATAATATTGTTTTCTTCAAAATCCAAATCAGAACATAACAACCATTTTCTGAATAACAAGATAGTAATATTTAATCTTTTTTCTTAATTCAATTACATGTTTTGTTAAGGTGACTTCTGTAGTCCTTGTTTTTCTGAAATGAAAAACTGAATTGATAAAATAGATATTTGATGCATGTATAAGGACAGGTCGTCTTTAGTGTTTTGGAACCAAAAGTGGAGCATTTTCTACCAGACTAGAATCTACAAATTTGATTGTAAAGCATCTTTAATAAGAGCAGTGAGAGTAAAACCTTCTTCTGTATGAAAACCATAACTACCCAACAGTATTGTGCTTATTAAATGTTATATCTGATAATAATTATTATTGTAATTGCGTATATTTTTTGTTCTTTAGCTAAAGCTCAAGCGTTTACAACATTTATCTTAGATTATTCTAACAAATATTTGTCGTTAAAACAGATTTCTGTCATTGTTTAACTCTAAAAACTGAATACAGTCTGATCCCAATACAGGAGCTTTACTGACATTAATAATTGTGGCCTAGTAAATGTCAGCTTTCAATTTCTGTTATCAATAAATTGAATTAATATATCTTTTCACATTTTTGTGAAAGCTAAATAACACGAGCAACCACAAAAAGTAGGGTGATCAGAAATTAAACATAAGTAAGCATTGGAATACTTTAAAATAAAATTACTTAAGCAGAAATACATGTAAGATATCCAATAATTACTCAGGATTAAACTCCACAGTTCATGTCTTTATTGTAGATTTTTTATTTGTAGGATGAAAATACAGATTTGACCTGTTTAAAAAAAATAAGAATAAACTTTGAATCTGATACTGTGGCCTCTGGAATTATTTTATTGTCGGTATTCAAACAAAGTCTTCGAGCACACCTAAATCCAGGTCTTCTTTGCAGTCAAAACAGTAAAATTAAAGTTAAACATTTATCAACCTCTGCTTCATCTGTTCGGGTCAGTGGCTTTGCTCCTTAACTACCACTTTAATAATTAAGCTCAAGTAAAAGACTACTTAAAAAATAAAACCGTGACGCCATGGTTTTGGTGTCGGCGTGACAGAAATCTCCAGAAGGAACGCCGTACTTTGATAAATACAGTTTATGGTTGGTGTCCACAACTTAAAAAAAAACATGTTTGGAAGTACAAAGCAGCCTGAACACTCAAACCCACATTTTTGAAATGATTGCTGTGACCAACCCCGTTTTTCTTGAGTTATGTAATGAAAGGAATGGTAATTAGATGTCACTGAACAACATTTTGAACTGACAGATGTGAAGCTCGAGCTGTGCGACACGGAGGATCTTTACAGAGGAGTTATTCAAAGTCAATGTTTACGTCGGTTTGTAGTTTTACTTAACGATTTAGAAGGCTACAGGAGGCCCAAAAACTAACTAATGTTTGAGCTCCAAAAGAAGATTGAGAAAATAATCTGTTTGAATACCAACTTCTTTTAGATCCTGGAAGCCTTCAGGATTTATCCTCTAGGATAAAGTCCAGTTGTGCATTGATAACCCACCATAAAGTTTCTCTTTCAATTTTGCCAGGCGATTGAGACCGCCATAGAAAGTGACATTTTATCACACTCCTCTGCAGTCTGTGCTCCTATCTCAGGGGTCGGCAACCTTTAACAGTAAAAGAGCCATTTGGGCTCATTTTCTACTGATCAAAACCTAGAAGGAACCTTTAAAAAATTTGGATTTGCATTCATAACCATCTTTTTTTTTTATATGAATTATGTTTATTTTTTGGGACGAACAAAAGGAAAAATATAAAAATAAACTAGCATTTCTCAATATGGGATTTTTTTAAAACATTTTTACCTTTAGTAGAGGCCAAATTAGCGAAAAAGATCGTTGTCTAACTACTAGCTGAACTCTAAATTAGCATAAAATTCCTCAGTAAATTAAATCAGCCAAAAATGTTAGCATGTTCCTAAAACAAAATTCAAACTCTAAATTAGCCTAAACACTCCAATAAATAATAAATTGGCCAAAAATGTTAGCATATTGCTAAAATATCAGCTTCACTCCAAACTTGCATGAATAATTTTATTAGAAATAAAAAAAAAAAAGCTAGCTCGTTGCTCAATTCCTAGCTGAACTCCTAAATGGCCTTAAATTCATCAGTAAACTAAATTAGTCAAAAAAGTTAGCCTAGTTCTAAAATAGAAGCTAAACTCTAAATTATCCCAAAAATTTCAGTAGATAACAAATTAACTTAAAACATCAGCATGTTGCTAAATTATTAGCTAAACCCCAAATTAGCATAAAATTCCTAAAACATCAGCATGTTGCTAAATTATTAGCTAGACCCCAAATTAGCATAAAATTCCTCAAAAGCTAAATTAGTCAAAAATTATAGCCTGTTGATAAAATAGAATCTAAACTCTAAATTAGCCTAAAAACCCCAGTAGAAAACATTAGCCAAAATGTTAGCATGTTGCTAAAATAACATCTCCAAACTTTTGAAAATTATTATTTTATTTTTCTTCAGCCACATGGAGAGATAAAAGAGCCACATGTGGCTCTGGAGCCGCAGGTTGCAGACCCCTGTCCTATCTGAACCCCCCAAAATCCCCGTCAAACTGAACAGAATCCAGTGTGCTCTTTCTGCATCACAGTTCACCTGTCACAGTCTCACTGATTCTTTCAGTACAGTAATGCAGGCTTATTTTTTTCTATTCTGTGTCCTGATTGGCTGGAGGCCATGTCAATCAATCTTCTACATGCTATATGTTTACCTTTATACACACCTCAGACTCGCATCAGAGAAGACAAAAGTCATACAGCCCTCACAAGAAAAAATTGGGGATGGTGTAGAACTGTAGATTCTTCTCTTTTTAATACTATACATTTAGTTTTATTAAGTAACACATTCATAATGCATCTCACAAGTGTAGTTTGATCAAATCTCTTTGTATAAATATGAAGGTGGGGTGCAAGTTCCAGGAAATGGCAGACTGATGCATTTCCTTTTTAAATGATCATTATTCTACCTTACTAACAATACAAGTGTTCATTAGATGACAAGCAGCAAAAGGAGGAGTAGACAGGAAAAGATCAATGTTTTTATTGCTAATTATTAATTAATAAGTTTAAAAACAACTCTGAATATGATCAATTATTCAAATGTACAGTTAAATATTTGGATTCACATTTCTATAAACCATTATAAGCTGTATATCTATTTTAATGAAATGCTATCTAGTCACACAGTAAATACAACAAATGATTTTTTAATTTGTTGTTTCCATACAAATAATGCACTATAGTTACTGTTATACATATCATTTCAAATTTAAATTACAGACCCATGAAAAGAATAGAATAGAATAAAACTGTATTGACTCCATAAAGGGGAAATTATATAGTTGTTTTTATATAAGTTGTTCTGAAAGAGGTTCTAAATACATAAAACAATTGTCATCAACAATCTAGAGGGAGTTATTTTCTCTATAGTAGCTTGATTAAAATGATTTGATTTGATCAGTGAACAAATAAATTAACTAGCTATATGACCTGCAGTATTGCTACTGTGAATGTTGTAAGCTGAATGCTGGAAATGCTGAAACTTATGGGTGAAATTGCTAAAGCTGAAAGCTTGCTACAATGTTAGCTAAATGTTAAACTGGAAAAATATTTTCCAATTTAGCCAGAACAGCGAGCATAAAGCTAAAGAATTATCTAAATTCCAAATTAGCCAAAAAAAAAAAGAAATGTCTAATTTAGCCAAAACAGCTAGCGTAATGCTAAAATATTAGCTAAGTTCCAAATAAGTGGGAAACAATGAAAAAAAAAGCCATAATATCTAGCTTGTTGCCAAACTAATTGCAAAATGCCAAATTATCCCCAAAAGGAAAAAAAAAACCTTGACACTTTAGAGTGGTAATCTAAGAGTACGAGCTGAAGCTTTTTATAGTTGCCTGCAGATCCTTTAGTGAAGGCCTAAAGTCATCTGGAAAGAAGTGTCTAAGTCATGGAGAAGTGTTTTTCTTTAAATTTGTCCAAAATATATTTTAGATCATTTCAACTGTTCGGTCAGTTTCTCTCATAGCCCGACGCATCGACCGCGCTGCTGTCAGACCGTTTTTTTTTACATGAAAGTTTCTAACCAATCAGATTTTAGCGCTCACGTGTTGCTAGGTTCATGAAAGTTTCCCTTACACTCATACAGCCTGTGTTTAAACTGCTGTTTAAACCATAGCCGAATATGGACTAAATGGATTTAGCTTCAACCAATCAGAATGAGTTGGTCTCTGTAGCTTCATGAGGATGGAAGATGACATAATTGCCTCTGATTGGTGGTCAAAGCTACCAAAAGCTAATTTCTTCTGTTCTGCAGACTGTAGGCAGTAGCTGCATTTGATTTTTGCTTTAACTACTTGCTCTTTTGCAGTTAACAATAGAAGAAGGTGGAGAAGTTGATTTAGTTGCGGATTTTTTGTAAAAGCTATTCTTAAGATGGACTTTTATGGAAAAATTGGACATCGTCAAAAAAGGGGGGCCAACTAACCCCGGAGCTAGCAAGCCTGTCACAACAGAAAAATGATTTTCTCACCACATCTAACCTTCCAGTAGTTCTGTCTGGCAAGAACAGAGTTTTCGACAATGTTGAATGACAAAGGGGCCAGGATGAAAACTTCCACGCCGCCACTGAACGCATCACGGTTGTTCCGAACGCATTGAGCTGCATGAACCAGCAGGACTTCAGACAATATCATTTCTCCAGACAAAAATCAGCTTTCAAGACCATGAAAAACTAGTGTTTATCACCCTCCTCGACCCCCAGAGATTTCAGGAGCACCAGTAAAACTTTCTGCAATCATCCACAGAACTATGGAGCGCTCTTTGATCTGTCTCAGCTGAGAACAGACTGTCAGATTACATTTTGCATTAAAATCTACCGCTGATGTAGCCGGACTATCCTTCATGGATGGAGTTCATCTTTAAATAAGTTAGATTTAATTTTCAAGTTTATTGAGTTTTCCAGCATTCACACTATACTATACTACCCACTCTATCAGAATAATAGCAACCACACATTTTTTGCTAACATATTTTATGTGCATCCTTTGTTGCATCTTGGGCTGACTAGTTGAATATTGTTATATATAAAATAAAACTGACAACTCACACAAAAATTTAAAAAAAAATCAACTGCAAGTTGCAGACTACACTCATAAAAGTTAACTTTTGCACATTTTTAATAAAAAAAAAGTCATTTGTAGATATAATTCATCATAAAATACTGTCTTTAGATTTGGAAGAATGTCTTTCTGCTTAAACGATGACAGTGTGTTTGTTTTGTTAATGTGAGGTATGTACCCTCAGTGTGTCTCATCTGCACCTTCTTCCATAAAGCCATCAGTCAGTCAGAGCGACCTCTCCGTCACAGACCGACCTGTTGCTGAAAGAACATGTTGAACTGGCTGCAGAAGAAAAACAACATTTGAAAAGAATAGATGAGAGACAGGCGTTCACGGGCGCTCCCAACATTCACAAGAGTTCAGTGACGGCTCGCTCTTTAAAGACTCTGAGCCAAAGTTAGTCTGTCTCTGTGGAAAATAAAAAAAAAAAACCTGCAGTTTTCAAAATACACTGACTGTGCTTATGTGCTATTAAATTTGTTGTGCTTAATATAATAAAAGCTTCCTATTCCATACCTTATTGATCTGATTCTAGAGTGCTTTATCTTCTTCTTTTCTACCATTAGCATGCACTGATGCATGGATGAGAGACACAGACAGCAAAAAGAAAAACCACAACGCTTTTATTTCTCCACTTACCCGTTTCAGTTTTAAGAACTTGTAAAACCACACTTTGTAATTTCCCTGCTAACTCTCCCCTTGCTGGAAAATCATATAGACTCTTAAGTTCTAAAGAAAACACGATGAAGAGTTGAGCACAGGCCACAGTGTGGGTTTATGTCTTCTTTTTCTGCCACCTGCACACCTATGCATTTAAATGCATTCGACTCTTTGCAGGCTTTTGGTCATGCGCATGCACAACCTTCACGGAACGGAGAAGGAAAACGAAGAGGAGGAGAGCAGCGACGAGGAAAGTGATGAGGAGGAAGATGAGAACAAGAAGCCACAGATGGAACTGGCCATGACGCCGCACTATGGAGGAATTAACCGAGTTAGAGTAGGTTTTCCTTCATCTGCAGCAAAATAATTGTACAGATAGATGTTTATTCTATTCTTCCAAAAATACTAAGCCTTTTGTCTTTATTCTCAGGTTACTCAGTGTGGGCAGCAGTCCCTCGCTGCCGTGTGGTCAGAGAAAGGACAGGTGGAAATATTTGACCTCCGACCTCAGCTGGAAGCCATCCACAGCTCAGCTGCTATGTCTGCTTTTATCCAGCAGCAGAAAGAACCCAAACCTCTCTTTAGTTTCTCTGGACACATGAGTGAAGGCTTCGCAGTTGATTGGTCCCCCAAAGTACCCGGTAAGGGGCTCTGTCACCAACCGTTCAAGATAGAACTCAACTTCTTCTTTTAGAGCTCACATTAAGCGACAACGTTGTGCATAATCATCAGTTTGTGTTGATTCTATGGGTGTAAATTCTACCTTTAGTCGTGATTATTTAAGTACAGACAATATAGCGCTTTTTTTTCTTTTTTAAATCGTGTCAGTCTCATTTTTGTGTTACTTCCCCATCATCCATTAATTTCACGATGTGTACCTTGAAGGGTATTGACCAGGTTATACCATGGTCACTTATAAAAAAACAAATATTAAATCAGTTATTGGTACTTTAAAGTATTGTTTTTTTTAAGCGGACTATTAAAAATGTGGTGTCATGTGTTGTCATGGTAACGGCTACACCGTTTGAACCATCTTTGCTTTACTGTTCTTTTAAACATCATGTGAAGTTAAAGCTAAATTCGTTTTTGTCCAGATGAAGAATCAAAAGTTTGTTTTAAAGTCTAAATTGTCTGTGGTACCTCCTCATCTCCTTCTTCTTAAATTCTCTTAGATTCATTAATTACAAGTCATAATTAATTAATTGCACAAAAAAATGATTGCACAACAGCACTAGTTATTTCTTCTGCAAACTAATCTGTCAAATCCAAGAATGAATGAAATGTAATGTTAGTGTCCATGTGAATCTTAGTTGAAATGCTCCTGTCGACTCAGTGGAGGGTGTCTTTGGTATGACGAGAAAAAAGTATCACCCCGATTTGTGCGTGTGTAATTCATGATTTGTGTGTGTTATAGGCTTCAAGCGTATAAAACTGGCTTTTTTTGTTGTTGTTGCTTTGTCCCAAAATCCGAGCAGCACTTGTTTATAACATAACATGAAAAATGCAGGACTGTTTGTCCAGGAGCTGCTCAGGAGGGATGTGTGGTAACAGTCTGTTTTAAGGAGTTGCAGATGTAGCTTTCTTGTGGTTAAGCGTGGTGCCTGTTGTGTTTCCAGGTCGTCTCGTCAGCGGGGATTGCAAAAAGAACATCCACGTGTGGGAACCACGAGAAGGAGGCTCTGCATGGCAGATTGACCAAAGGCCTTTCAGCTCTCACAGCAAGTCTGTGGAGGACCTGCAGTGGTCGCCCACTGAAGCCACAGTAAGTGCAGCAGCGGTCATAGTGTGGGTTTGGCCAAATTGGATGGTGTTTGGTGGTCAGTGCGTTCACTTTTCAGGGGAAATTTGGTGTTTTCTTTAAGTGAAAGCCTTGAATCATTTGGCTGAACCTCATTAGAGAGCAGGACGTCTAAAGCAGCTCACCTGTTCCATACAGGGGTTTGATGGAAAGAACAGGGTGTGGTTTAGGAATGATGAACTGGAATTTAAACTAGTTCCTGGTACTACTGCTGCCAGGTGTTACCACTAACACGTGTGACTAGGGTAGTTGTTCTCACTCTCACTACCCACCAAACTAGTTTATGGATTGTTTCCAGATGTTTGCTTTTTACTTTTGGAACTTAATGAAAGTTGGCCCCAATTTCCTGTTGGATTTAGAACCCAAAAAATTTTTGTATGGAGCACAGAAAACAAACGACAGTGGTCAGAGTGATTGATGGGGTCGTACTCTGCACATATTTTACGTCTTGTTGAGTCACTGAAGGCAGGTTCTGCTTTCAGGTTTTTGCGTCATGCTCTGTGGACCAGTCTATTCGTATTTGGGATATTCGCGCCCCGCCCAATTCAATGCTTTCAGTGGACGAAGCTCACGCATCTGACGTCAACGTGATCAGCTGGAATAGGAGCGAACCATTCCTCCTGTCAGGCGGGGATGATGGGCTTCTAAAAGTCTGGGACCTGCGACAATTTAAGGTAAGATGATATTCTTGTGGTATTTCTCTGATGATGGAGGGCATATGTGAAGAAGAAATTTATATATTTTTTTATTCTGACGCCTCCACTTGTAGATGAATAATTCCACGTACGTCTTTGTTTTCCTCGTCCGGGCTGACATCTGGCTCTAAACGGCTGGATCTACAGATTCTCATCCTCAACGCGTCACATATTGGCGTTTGGTTAAGGACTACTCCGCGTGACGTTTTGGGTGTCCCCAACTCATTGTTTTTGATGTGCTCACTATTCCCATTAAATCCCAGGTCCCCAACCTCTGGGCCACAAACCGGTCCAGTACCGGGACGCGGAGCGCACCGGTACCTAAATGCGTTACCAGAGGCAAACCAGTACTGGACGCGCCCTGCGTACCAGTCCGGTACCAAGTCGGTGTCAGACGCGGTCCGGTACCAAGTTGGGTCTGATACCGCATCTGGTACCAGTTCGGGTCAGGTGGGGTTAGAGTTGTGGTATTGGGGTTTGGTACTGGACATGTCTCGAGGCCCAGGCCGCGACGGTACTAGACGAGGTACAAGATTCGGTACCGGATGCGGAATGGTCCTGGGGACACGTCTGGTACCCTAGCCCTAACCCGGGACTGGACGCAAACCAGTACCAGGTTAGGGTCCGATACCGCGCCTGGTACCGGTTCGTGTTCAGTGCCCTTAGATTACTGGGTTTGGGTACCGTTACCAGACGCATCTAGCACCGCATCCGGTACCATGTCCCGAGGGTTGCAGACCTTTGATTTCAGGAATAGTCAGCACATCCAAAATGACGAGTTTGGGACACCCAAAACATCAAAAAATGACGCGGAGGAGTCCTTAAGCAAACGTCAACATGTGACGACTTGGGCATGAGAATGTGTTTGCAGGATCGCTCCAATGTTGCTCACCAGTTTCTGTAACGCCACTAATGTTATATTGACGTTTGTGAGGGGAGGAGAGTCTGTAAACACGTCATGGGTAACAGGAAGAGGGGCCGGGGTTGCTCTGTGCCAACAGTCCCGCCCACAAATGATAGGTGAACTTCTGATGAACTACTCTGCTGAAACACAAGTTCTTTTATTTTTTTCCCAAAAGTGGCATAATAATGAAATTAACAGTCCACTTTTGAATTAAATGAAAAGATGTTCTTAGGGGACTTTAGTGTTTTAGTAGCAATGACAACAACAACAAAAAAATCTGTTGCACAGGATTGCCATTAAGTGATAATTAACTGACCTGAACGGTATTTCTTCCCTCGTCACAACAACCCATTAAACTTGCTAAATAGAAAACTATGTAATTACGCCATAAAATAATCTCCCAGATTATTGCAGAAACTGTGGTTTGACCCATCCCTAAAGATTCTATAAGAATAGTTTTCATGACATTCTAGACATTATGTGTTAAGATCTTTATGTGACCATTGTGAGCCCAGCCGTTATACTACCCTATCATACAGCAGGACTATGGTTGTGTTGTTTTGCTCTCTTGATTTAACTATAATATAACTATAACCATGTGATGTGGAAATTTATCCACTGAGGGTTATCTTATATTATCTGATCTTATCTTATCTTCAACTTGGAGAGTTTCCTCTGGGTCAGTGTCCACAGTGAAATGAGGGAAAAAGGTCAAACTGTGTAAATGCCAGGCTGACATTTACAGGCCTCTTGATCTGCATTTTCAGAATTGCAGCTGAAGAAGCTCAAGTCTGGCTCCTAAGGGCAGCAAATAGTAAATGGACAGTGAGGCATATGGCTCTTCTGGGTCTGCAATATAAGACAGCACTAACCTGTAAAAGGTTTAAAAGCAAACAATAGAAATATATCATTCTTGGGGAAGACATAAAAGTGAGTGAGAATAGGAGAAATGTGGATTTGATTAGCAGTTTCGAGTGAGGAGTAAAATGGAAACATTTGTGGGATTCTGTGTAACCTGAGAAATATTCTACCTTGCAGACCGGTCGTCCGGTGGCGAACTTCAAGCAGCACAGCGCCCCCATCACCTCAGTGGAGTGGAGCCCCGCAGACTCCAGCGTGTTCGCCGCCTCCGGAGCGGACGACGTGGTCAGCCAGTGGGACCTGTCGGTGGAGTCGAGCGACGTGGGCGCCCGGGTGGAGGGGCTGAAGGATCTTCCCCCGCAGCTCCTGTTCCTGCACCAGGGTCAGTCCGAGATCAAGGAGATCCACTGGCATCCGCAAATCCCCGGCGTCATGATCTCCACGGCCCTGTCAGGGTTCAACGTGTTCAGGACGATCTCGGTGTAATCATTTCACTTTTAGTAGGACTCTAACTACTGTCTGACGGGTTAGATGTTTGTTTATCCCGTTTCCATGAGTACAGATGTATCCCTGGAGCATAAAAACATGGATTGTGAAAGCGTGAGCATGCACATGCACCACTCTTTTTCCCTGCAAATAAATTCCAATCTATGCCGATACAAAAACATGCATGCACGAATAGTAACCTTTCAATGACCTTGTAATAATGTACATAGCATATCTATGTAATTTGTAAGACATCCCTGGTATTAAGCGTTACAGATTTACAAATATTTTAGTCTTCTCCTGCTCTTTGCCTCATATACAATGCTAAGAATTTTTGTTGTAGTAGAACATAAAAGTTTCTTAAAACATGATCCCAAATGTTTGACTTTTACTTACTGTAATGCATCCATCTTCAGCCAGCATCTCCAGAGACTTGAAGAACAAAACGAGCGTCCTCCTAAATCCAGTTTGCCCCAAAGCCTCATCAAAGGAGATTTATTTGTTCAATTTTCAACAGAATTTTGTCAATTTGTTGAGCTGTAAAGATCAAATCCAGAATCTAACTTGGATGTTCGTAGTCGTCAGAATCACAATGGCAACACAGCCTCGCCGTGTTCATTGGTGGATCCAAAAATGAAACCTGAAACTGCATTATGTAAGGAAGATGCTGCTCTGCACAGACAAGCCGCAGATGGTAATCTGATTTTAAGAGTTTACGTTTCTGATAGTTCACTTATAGATAAGATTATACTCTCCTATCTGCTAAATGTGGTCTGAAAGTGTGATAAAGAGGAGAGGGGCGAGTCCAAATTAAACTTTTAGTGCTCCTTGTATTATATTTTTGGCTTTAAGTGTTTTTTAGACTCACATTTGGTAAGTAAAAATATTTCAGGGTTATGGTAGCATTGCTCAGTAAATCATAAAAAGAAGAATTAGCCCTTCCAGACTGGATGTTTTCAAGAAAATGGGTGCGGCGACTCTGTTTTAGCTATACTTAGTTCCCAAATAAATATTTGGTGATGACATAACAATGTGATGCTCTTTGCTTTTTCCACTCCCACTAAAGCCCAAATCCTCCGATTTCTGAACATTTCTGCAGAGAAACCCTGGCAAGTTCTATTTAATCCCAATAACTGCTTTATTGTTTTCTCTGTAGTCATCTATAGGATAAAAACAGACATTTTTTTTAGCAGAATGCTATCTTTTACAGCATTGTGAAATTATTTTAAGCAAAAAAAAAAAGGTTTACAGGTAGAATGTATCTACAAAACAAACATATATCCCATGATTGTCTTTGCCAGCCCATCCCGCCAAGAAGAAGTGATCAAGCATAAACAAAAACACCTGATTTGGAATGTACCAAATTCACAAAGACTTATGAAGACTGTCTCTGAGGACTAAAGCTTTCAAACAGATGAAAACAAAAAAAGTAACAATTATGACTTTAAAGACACTTGACAGCATGTAGTCCAATAGGAAACAGCTCCCTTTAAGGCACATAAAAGTTCTATAAACAGTGCTAACTGTGTACAGATTACATATCAGATATAAGACAAAAAAAGACCTTATTTTACTGAGACCGAAATACAAACTTTACACAGCGCTGCAGTCTGGGAGTGAAGCTGCAGCTGAATGAAAGTCAAAAGTGCTACAATCTTTTCACTGATTACACACAATGTCATTTTTTGTTTATAAAGTCATCGGGACGTCTGTGACCTTTGCAGCTAAAAGTTTTCCAGTTGAGGAGTATTGTGCTTGTAGTCCTTTTACATAAAGTTTGAGAACAGATCGGTTTTGTCTAAGTCTCCTTCTCGCATGATACTTGGGTGATGTGTTCAGAAAATACAGAATACTTATTTTTTTACTTAACAGTACTGATATGTTTTTAAAGAGGAGTATTAGCCATCTCCTATAGGCCAATTTCATCATCAAATTCGTCTTCAAATGTGTAGCCTCTTCCTGCCTCCTCCTCCTCTTCCTCTGAGTCAGTCTCTGAGTGGCCACTGTCCAGCCTCCTCCTGTCCAGCGGAGCGTCTTCTGCCGAGCTGTGTGATGAAGCCGGGCTGGGCGGTAAATCTACTTTGTGATTGGCCAGCTTGGCTTCACCGATCTGAGTTTCACCTCTGGTTGGACTCAGGGAACCAGGCGGATCTTCATCCAGACAATCAAAGGCTCGCCCTTCGTCCTCTTCAGACGCCTGGCGAATGATCTCCTCGCGCTTGTCGCTGAATCGGACCTTTGGCCGTAAGCCCTTCGGCTTGATCCCGTTCTCATCCGGTATTCTGCCGTCTCCCGCGTGGGTTCCATCACCGTTTACGTCCATCTTCGTGGCCATCTTCATGTCCCCTTTGTACTGCTTTACCTCCATAAAGGAGCCGCTTTGGGGGCTCAACACATTGTCACTGTTTGAGTCAAGCGCTAAACCGTCCATAACTCCCAATACATCCCCGAGCATTGACGGACCCAGGTCCAGATCCAAGTCCAGGTCCAGGGTTAGTGAAGACTCTGAATCGGAGCGCTTGAGCTGATTGTCCTCTGGGCTTCCAGGAACATCCGTATGGAGGCCACTGTGGTTGACCGCTAACTCCGGCTCCGCAGCTGGCTGGTCAGGAGTGGCCGAACTTGGGTCCACTTTGGACAGGAACGAGGTGTCGCCAAAGGCGTCCCCACCTCTCCCGATGTGCATGGTGTGTCGAAAGTCCCCCAAAGGGGCCGAGATCATGGTAGGGTCGAGGCGAGGGGCCCGGGATGATTTGTGGAGCGGCATGGCTGTAAGAGAAACGCGAAGAGCATAAAACCACAACATTATTTGACCTCACACGGCGTAAAAAGAACACAAAAATGAGATAGCCCTCTTAACTTCCTGATAAACGCTCCAGTTGTGAAATGTAGGGAAGCGTTGAGCATTTTGGCACCGGTGGGCCTGTGAAGGCCATGCTGAAACTTGCACCTAAAGCTGACTGAGCAGCATTAGCACATACTTTTCTTTACCCTCAGGGAAGAAGGCAGACAAAAACAAGACAGTGTCCTCTTCAAGAGGAAATATGGGCTTTAAAAGTGTTTTTTAAGGGGGGGGTATCCATCTGGATGCCAAAGAAATCACATTAAACTAATAACTAAACTTTAAAAAGTGGTCTTTATAAGCCTCCTACTATATTTAACAACTGTTTGCTGTGTCCAAAGCAGGAGAAGCTCATTTGGTAGGGGAGGGGGCTTCCAGAACCACCACCCCCCTAGACACAATAATGGTTTATACCTAAAGTAACTGCTCCGTGGACTAACTTTAGTTTGACCGCTGAAAACACTCTGCCATTAGGTGAATATCAGGAGCGGCGCCGTTTACCAGATAAACGTAATAATACAATAAAGTTTTACAAAGTTACTTACTGACTTGTAAAGCGTGTTTTCTTCTCTTTGGTTGACTCTCCCTTCTGTGTCCAACTTTTTCATCTGGCTTTCTGCGCCTCGCTCCGTTTTTCCCTCGCGCCTCTCCCGCCGTCGTGTGAATTCTCGATGTCGTTTCTTTTTTTTTTTTTTTTTTCCTCGTCTTTCCAGAGGGATGGGCGCGCGCGCGCTGAGGAAGTGACGCGACGTTCTCGAGCCACAGCTGGATCAGAGCTCTGCCTCAGACCTCAGACCGCAGGCATGCCAACCAGCTCACTCCCCAGCCCTTCAGATCACCGCTTTTTAATGGCTGTTATTAGCAGGTTTAGCTGAGAGGAGGCTTTTGGAAGAAACAGTTTTCATAATAGTATCCAAATTATTTTTTAGATTTATTTAATAGCTTCATAATTAATTTGGGGTTAAGATAAAACACAATAAATTCACACACATTCCTTTAAAAATGCAAAACAGGATGTTGATTTATGTTAAATAAAATATTGGTGAAATCCGCCTTACTTTTTAATCTAATTACTTTTTTTCCAACATTTTTTTACTTCAATTTTTCAAAGAAGGCTCATTTCATAGAAAATGTAATTAAGCATTTGAATTTATGAACACAATAAAACCTTTTGACCAAATAATTTCAGAAACATCACCCCTACAGTTTCTCAAATGACCTATCTCCCTTTTGTATACTACTTGATAACTTTTTATAGAGAGAATTTTTAAAAAGACACGTTTAAATATTTATCTACTAAAAAATAATTGTTGAAAATATGTCTCTGCACCTATACAAGATGAAATTGAGACAAAATAGATTTATTTGTATTTATCTTTGTGGGGATATTTTAATAAGGGTGTGTATTAAAGAGTTTGCCGATACGATACATATCCCGATATGTGTCTCATGATACGATACATATTGTGAAATGTCCCAGAACAGTTTTTCACGTTTTTAAATAATTTGACTTAAAAAAAATCCACCAGAATATTAATATGTTTTGATTGCTTCAGTCATTCTTATCTGATCTGATGAGACTGGCAGCAATGTAGTACAGAGTTTCGGTTTGGTATCCCAAGTAAAAACTAGTACATGTCTCCTAACCACAAAAAACACGAGTCGGACTGAACTTTTACCAGCCTGGTGTTGTCCTGGTGTGGTGTAGAGTTGCTCAAAGAGGCTGCTGTCAACTAGTGGTTGGTGAAAAGCAAAAATAAGACATTTTAGGACTTTCCTATATAATTGATTAAATAGTATCGCCAAACAAAAAATCGTGATATATTGTCAAAATGATTTCTCCCCACACCCCTGTTTTCAATGTAACTTTTTAAGGTATTATTGACATTCCAAGCAGCATAAAGCATGAAAACGCTACGTCAGTGCAGGCAAGCATAGTTTCACAATGAATTATTAGAAGCGGTTGCATTAAAATACACAGCAATTATGTTGTCATTTATGGAAACCATTGGATGAAGTAAAATACCACACATGGCTCCACCTAGTCTGCAGCATCATATTTTCAAGGGGAGGTTGCTCCATAGTTGCTTGAGATAGCAAACAACATTGCCAGTGAAGTTACTAAAACATCCTCTTGAAGAAACACAGAAAATTTGGATTCATACCGACAATGGGAGAGGAGAACGTGTAACCCAAACTTCCCCCAAGGGTTAAAAAGAAAGAACTCCCAGTTATGCAAACAATGGTGCTGGGGAAGGAGTCATTGTTTGTGAAGTATTGTATGCATATTTGAGTGATGATGTGCCTGCAAAGGCATCATGAGAAGTTTTTCAGGTTATTCAAGGTGCATTCAGGTGATGCCATATGTTTGATGTGTTGTTAGAGAATCAAGAGTAAACGGTATATTGTACCTGTAGATATGAAAGCTTAAATGCTGAAGTCAAACCATTACAAATATTTTTATTGAACACTCTGTTTGGGTTGTTTTTACTTTTTATTGTGTCCACACACAGAGATAATATTCATTTTAATGTTTTAAGCAAAATAAAACAAAATAGACAGAAAATTAAGCTTATTACTATAGATAAGGGTTTGAATTTACAGAGTTTTAGATATTCATTAAAAGCAAATATAAGAAAATATCGTCTTCACTGAAAGGACTTTTGTGTTTTTTTGGTATTTGTGTGGGAGACTCTCTGACAGGAAATGACTTTCCTCCCTTTTGACACACACTCCAGAAAACACACACAGAATGTCATACAAACAGATATCCTGCAGCTGTGCATGTTTCACAGGAAGGCAAAGAGGAAAGGGGGGGTCTGCTCAAGATCCGTGGATTTTGAAAACTATGTAAATTACATTGACTGGCTAAAGTAATACTTGTCCACACCCACAAATGTGGGTAACCGTAAACTGTTTCACACACGCTCTGCCGCTCTGAATCCTATAAAAGGCTCCATGAGAGCATGCAAATCTTTGTAATGTTAACTCTGGACTTTTTTTATTTTTTTTTAAAGATTCTTCTGCCAACTCTCCAGGAATAACCTAAGAAAACCAGCCCAGTGAGCCCATATGAGAACACACTGGTGTCAAATATGTTCAATCACAGAGTGTGGATGTAGATCAGTATGTGTTTGATGGTGATTTACTGTAATACCCTCCAGGATATTAATTTTCACACATCATGTCAAAATATCATCTAACAGGGAAGATAATTAGTTCTCTACACTTAGCCTTGTCATTTGTACTTCCCTGGAGAACTTCAATTTCTTAAAAAAAAGATAAAAAGGCACATCTCACTGACATATTTGCACCTGAGAGGCAAGTGTTATAAAAAGTTTTATTTAAATGATTGCATACTCAAAATGGATTTGGAAGAGGAGGAGACATCTAGAACAGTTAAAAGAAAAGTTATCCACAACGGGAGAGATGGGTGGATAAATGGATAGATGGATGAATACTTTATCCCATAATATTCTCTACTAAAAGAAAAGAAAAAAACGAATTAAAAAGAATTAATGAAACTCATAACAGTTTCAGAATAAACCTAACAAAAACAAAAACTTTTCACAAGAACATCTATTCATGAGCAATTACCCTTGCATTTCCCTTGTAAATACTCAAACATCATTAAAAACTAACATGCACATTTTAAAGACACAATTAATAAGAATTGATTCAAATTTTCTTAACCTGTTGTAGCTCTTTCAGAATCACAGGGATGGCTTGGCCCGGCTACTCTTGGGTGAAGTCAAGGTACATCCTGGACAGGTCACCAGTCTGTCACTGGGCCACACAATCATACCCCCATGTACACTCACACTCAATGTCCTAGGAACAATTTAAAGTAATCAATTAACCAATGAAGCAGGTCTTTGGACTGTGGGAAGAAACAGGAAAACCCACACATGCACGGGGAGAACCCATCCCCAATCCAGCAGGGATTCGAACCAGGGCCTTCTCTCAGTGACTCACAAGGTACAGGATGTCTATTAGATACCTAATAGACATCTACTGCAGATGTTTACAAGACATCTCTGGCAACTCTATTTTGTTAGTCTATTAGATGTCTACTAATAGTGTTCTGAAAGATATCTGCATAATGGTTTACTTGTAGTCATCTAATTTTGGGACATTTTAGATGTCTATTAGAGTGCCTTTTTAAATGCTTACTATTTAAAAAAAAACTATTAAAATATCTAAATTTTACATCTATTTTTAGAATCCATTGAATCCCTCTTAAGGGCAACAGGTTTATTGGTTCTAATCCAGTTACCATTGAAAGTGGAGACCACCCTAATGAGGTCACCAGTTTGTCATAGGGCCACACAAACACACAGGAGCAATTTAATCAATTGTGTAATAGACAATGTCTATTAGATGACTAATAGACATCATGTGTCCGGTGGGAAGATGGGAACTATTTATGGGAAAGTCATCCGATAGAGATCTAAATCGCGATGTGCAACAGACCTCAATGAATTGATATCCATCAGATGTATAATGCATACCTATAGCTGTGAGCTTATAAATAGCCTAGTGCCTAGTGGGGAGGCGAAAGTGCAAACCCCTGTGCTACAGTGCAAATTAATTTAGAAATTTAAACAGTAAAAGTAATTTAAAGCTTCACAGTGATTCAGAGGTCAGCACTCTCGCCTCACAGCAAGACGGCCCCAGTTCAAATGGTTTTTCTATGCATGTGTGGGTTTTCTTCAACCACACCAGTTCAAAGTTCAAAAACATGCTTAATTGGAATAATTGCTCATTCACCAAAGCTCTAAATATTTGTCTTTGTACAATTTATTAAACAAATTAATGTCCTAAAACTGTTTTTTTTCCTGTTTATCACACTTGAAGATTGTTGACCTTATGTCCATGACATTTACAAGTCTTAAGAAAAAAAGCAAAACATCTATTTTAAATCCATACTAAAGTGTATTAATCTGTTTCAATTTTTCATCATAATACTTGTTCTAAATTTGATCTAAAACTGTTGAAAAACTGCTGAAAGAAAGTGGAAAACTCTGGTGAAATACTTTCTTATGCCCTGCTCTCATGACTAAGGCTTTATAGGCCACGCCCTCCAAATGATTGACAGGCAAAACCTCGAATCAGAATGCAAAGTAAACTTGAAGGTCAGATATAATTGGATGAACTGATAGTGGACGGGTTAGAAGTTGCTCGTAGTCTCCAGTTGGATTGACCTGAAAACCATCGCGCAGGATACCAAAAAGCCCTCGAGTTGGACTTGATTTGGCCAGTTTCACTTATCTGCCATTTTGTCTCTGTAGCTTTATCAGTTGAACTCGTTCGCTAACGAAGAAGGAACAAACATACAAGTATCAACTTACTTCTATTTATTTTATTTTCAATTGACACTTTCATGAAAGTGTGTACGGGTTCGTTTCCTCTGGTAATGTGATTCTGTTTACAGCAGTTACGGTTGTTTGTGTTTTATGTATCCAGTTCGACGTCAAGTAGGAGTTCGTCTTGTTTACATCAGAGAAATAGGTGCTAGCGCTAACGACGTCAGCTCTGTTTGTTGCCCTCGGGGCTAGCAAAGGCACCTCCTGGCGTTAGCTTCCCGATGCTAATTTAAACAGCGGTGAAATGGCGGCCAACACGGCTCAAGCAGCCACTACACCGAGCTGGTAGGTCAAACTCTTTTCTCACATTGCACGTAAAATGAACGTAAAAGTCATATATATGTGCTCATACTGTGTCCTATTTGGTGTCTATATGGGGTCGATGGCGTTGTTAAATTTGACTTAACGTTCCATAACTAAAGAAGGTGTCCGGTGTATCGTTAAGGCCTTTGGCCTAGCTTTCGCTAAGCTAGGAAGCTAAATGCTAATCTGTCAACCTTGTTTACTAAATCCACTATAAAACTAAACATTTATCCAAAGCAAATGTAGTTAATGTTTTGTAAATAAAATATGTTAAGTATTTTATGATTTTAGTATAAGGACTGTTCTCGAAACATACATAAATAGTAAATCTACATAATTGGCGACTTTTTGGATTAGCTTAAATGTACGTACCAGAAAATCTTACGCCTTGCAGCTGTTTAGGTTTATACATTTTTGGAAATGCTATAACTTTTGGATTTTAACTTTGGATTTTTTTAAATGCACTGTATAATATTTAATACAATACCATGCAGAAGTCGTGCTTTTTTTACGAGTTGCCTGTTACTCTCAGTGATTCAGTTCATTATGGATTTTCCTTTACTATGTAAACAACTAAACTAAATAAGAGGTCAATTACATTACTGGTTATTAGTTTACTTGGTATAAAAATACACAAAGTATTGAGTTTAGCTTAATACAGAAGAACATAGAGAGTGGCAATAGTAAATTTAAAAAAAAATGTGATAAACTGCGATTACAGTTTCCTTAATGTTCCATGGTGTTTTTCTTAGTATAGAGGACATGTATTTTAAGAAATTAACTTTAAAAATCGTTTTTCTAATGTTTTTTTTATTTTTTTATTTTAATTGTTCATTTATTGTTGTTAATCAGCAGCAGCCAAAATAAAATACAGTTAGAAAAAGTTGACTTAAACAGATGGATGTAAGGCAAGGGTTGCTCTGGATCAACAGTCGGCCCACAACTCTTTGCAGAAAAGATTTCCTATAAAGCTACAGAAGTTTTTTTTTTTATTTTGGTGGAATAATCAGAATTAATAGACCACTGGGAAGGCTTTTACAATCGAACAAAAATGATCAAATTGGGACTTTAACTCTTAATTTTTTTTCACCCCATAAGCAGCACTATTGTGACATTAGTGACAGAATTTTAAGAGTTTTGTTCTTTACAGTTCTTGAAACGGCATCTTATATCTCGTCTGATGTCAATGGCAGGTCCTATGGTCCAGCTGGAGATGGTCAAGTCCATGAAAATCCTGAGTGGGAGAAAGCGAGGCAAGCCCTTGCATCTATTAACAAGAGTGCAGCCAAGGCTGCTCAAGATAACCGGGCAGCAGCTGAAGTAAGAGTTATATACAATTTAAGCTATTCTCTGATTCAATTAATTTTAAGGTTACTTCAGTATTTACATGCGTCTTATGATTACGTCATTAAACATTGTTGTTTTAGTGCCAATTTTGTTAAACTAATTAAATAGTTCTGAAGCTGTTAAAGTTTATGGCTGTCTTGTTTACGTGGCAGTGTTATTTCCTGCAGCTTTCTATGGCTAATGAAACAGCTGTAGATGTGGCTTATGACCAATATCGCAGCTGTCAATGTTTCTGATTGAACCTTTTCAAAAAATAATCAGAAGTGAGGCCTGATTCATATTCTGTGGTGTGAAACTACTTCAAAGTCAGTTTATATGGAATCAGCGACCCACTTTTATTGCTAAAATTGACATTGCTGAGCTACTGAAATGCAAAAATCCATGCAATGTGCAAATAGCAACATGTAATACCCACATGAATATTCATTTACCTATTAATGCAACTTTGCCAAGATTATGAATACCTAATAGCTCATGATGTTATGATTTCAGTTTGGATTTCTCTTTGCGCTTAATACCTCAAACATAGCTCACATGCTCTCAAGCTCAGGTTTTTGTTTTTGAAGGGAAACAAATCATCAATCTTGTTACTTAAAAGAAAAAAAGACAATGTATGTTGTCTGTGGCTAGAGTTTCAATAAAACTGGTCGACAATGTTATAATTTGGTTCATAAGCTTATGAGATAAACACATTGAAAAGTCAGATGATCCCAAATGATTAAAAAACAAACAAAAGGATTTCCTGAGCAACTTACTCTTAAAGAAGCATTCACTACATTGATGCATGAACAGAGAGGGTGCCCAAGTCTTTCTAGGCTATCCACCAATATTTCCTTCAATTAGCCGTTGTTTTTTCCCTGTCTTTATAACATTGTCTACCACAATGCAAATTACCTACAGCGTGTGATTTCTTGTTTAAAAACATTGCAAGGTTGTCTGCTTTATTCACATACTTTTTTTTAGATTTTTAAATTTTGCTTTTGTCCTTCCTAACTTGATGATTTTATTCATGCTGAATTCAAATACCAATTAAGTTATTTGTTGTTGTTTTCAGGCCAGTCAGTTCCAGCCTCCTGGATCTGATTCCACTGCCATTCAACAACAACAACAGCAGCAGCAGTACTATTCATGGTACCAGCAAACTCAGCAGAATTATCCTGGGTACTCGTACCACCACTACAATTACTACTACCCAATGGGACCAGTAAGTAGAAAACTGAATTATGCTCATCTTTCACATAAACTACTTTTCTTTTGTTATAAACAAATGATTAGATTTACTTTACACAAATTTCGATTTTTTTGTTGTGCTATAACATGTAAAATAAACACTAAACAACGTTTATTATTTAGTTTTGTTTATTCAACTTTTAAACCCAAGTTACAACATGGTAAAGTTCAGCTAGGTTAACAAAAAAATCAAGCTAACACTCAACAAAAAGACGGTGTAGGTTCAACTAAACTATGTTGATGTTTAAACCTCAATGCATTTCAACATTTTTCATATTGCAAAAAAGTTTAGTCAGCCAAAAAAGTTGCTGCAGGCACACTGATGTACTCATAATCACAATGGTTGTATAGTTGAATCACAAATAGCAGTGAGATCTCCTGCAGAAATCACCACATTGGCTGATATTTCCCATTTTATGCATTTTTTTTTCGTAATATTATCCTAATTTAAAGTTACACAATTGTGTGGTTGCGATATTTCACAACAGCTTCCCTAACACTATGTTGCTTTTCAGTATGGAGCTGCATACCCACCTAATCAGTATGGTGTTCCTCAAGGACCATACACAGGATCTCCAGCCTCTAATGGACAGGTACATTATGTTCATCATGTCGGACTTTGATTCTTGCCAAGAAACACAATATTCACATTAGTCATGTTATAATAATTGTCCACTATGGATTGTGAAAGCCAAAGTAAATGAGTATAATTATGTACCGCTCCAAATGTTTTTGTAGTATTTACTGATCCATCTGATTCCTCTCTGCTGCTTAAACATCCAGTATTTATGTTCACAGCCTCCTCCAGTGCCTGGAATGGAGGACCAGTCCCCCAGCTACCCCCCACAACCACAGCCTCCCCCTCCTGCCACCCCCCAGCCACCCCAGAGCCCGACCACCTCAGAGAAACCTCCTCCGCCCCCGCCCATTCCCCAATCTCCAAATTCCCAGTATCCTCCTCCACCATCACAAAACGCCTACAGTGCCAACAACACAATGGCGTACCCCCCCAGTGACCCCAACCAGATGCAAATGTACAATCATTCCCAGGCCAGGCCGAACTACAGCCAGAGTTTCCAAACACAAAACACCTATCAGCCCAGTCAGAACAGCTCCCAGCAGCAACAGCTGCAGAATCAGTATGGCCCGGGGTTAGGCAGAGGAGAGGCCAACAAAAACCAGAAGCAAGGACAACAGCTGTGGCATCGCATGAAACGTAAGGAGAACCGTTTGATTTCTTATCTGTTTAGTTTTGGAAGTATGTGTATTTTGGTATTAAGAATGTTTTTTCTGCCTGTCAAACAGAAAAAAGCTTGAGTTTTGTCTTTAAATTTTCTACCTTTACAGAAGCACCAGGGACAACTCCTTTGAAGTTCAACATTCCAAAGAGACCATATCAGGTTCAGTGTTCATCCGTTTCCAATCAGTCCTTTCAACCTGGTGATCAGCCCTCAGGTGTTAACCCAGCCCCCCCTTCTCCAGCTAATGCCAGTGGTGGAGTGGGCCAGACAAGGTGACAGATACTTTGACTTCCATTTCTTTAGTTTCTCTTATATTTGTGTTGGCAAATATTGAGCTTGAATGCTTTCTCCTCAGACCCCAAGATTGGCCCCCAGCCATGAAGGAATACGTGCAACGCTGTTTCACAGCATGTGAGACGGAGGATGACAAAGATCGGACGGAGAAAGTGCTGAAAGAAATCCTGCAGGAGCGATTAAAGGATGGCTCCGCCTACACCATTGATTGGACTCGGGAGCCATTACCAGAGTGAGTTAAACATTGTGATTTCTCACATCTTTTCTTTGATTAAAGACAAGTGATGGTGTCTGAGGTTTATTTGTTTGTCTTTGTAGTTTAAAAGTCAAGCAGTCGCGGTGGGAGTCTGTTTTACCTCAGAGAACGTCAGACGGTGTTTTGAACCGCACTGGGAGTACAGCGGCTGCCGCCTCCAGAGGCAGGGGAGGTGGCCACAGATTAGGACACTATAGGAACATCTTCTCTCAGCGGAGTCCGTCTTCAAGCTCGTCCCGATCTTCCTCTCACTCACCTTCTCCCTCGCATAACCGCCATCGAGACCGAAGCAACCAAAGGCACAGACGGAGGTAAGGCGGATGTCCTCTGAGCTGATTAGTGGGCTGTGTGCTTGAGGGTGAACATGTTGTAAATTCTTTCTTTCCAGTGACTCTGGATCACAGTCAGACAGCAGCATCTCCAGTGACCTGCGGCCTCAGCTGTCCAGGCGAAACCAGAAAGGAGGACGTGGTCGTGGCAATGATAGAGATAAAGGACGTGGAGGTGGGGAGAGAGGACGAGGACGGGGAGGGAAAGCCAACAGAGGAAGACGGTGAGTTTTCTAAAGTACATGAAATGTCATTTACCACAGTTACATCACCGAGATCATTAATCTTGAACTGTTTTCAACAGAAACATCGATGACTCGAACTCTACCGTTGGAAAGAAGAGGAAAGGTGGCAACGCTGGTTTGGATTTCCACGACCCCGATCGAGAAGCTAAGAAGCAAAGCAGAGCAGCTCGTTTCCATAAGCAGCTGCGCTCCGAGCCGCTTGTGCTCTCTATCAACAACCTGGATCTACCTGATGGAACACAGGAGGGCCTGAGCTGGGAAGACTGTCCCATCGTGGGATCGTGTCAGGACATCACTAAGTCCTACCTCAGGCTCACCTGTGCTCCTGACCCCACCACTGTTCGCCCTGTGCAGGCAAGATGTTCATTTCTGCTATTTATTTGTTCTTCAGTCTGTTTTCGTGAGACAAAATTAATGTTGAATGTTTATTTTAGGTGTTAAGAAAATCTTTGCAGTCTGTGAAGGCCCACTGGAAAACCCATCAGGACTATGCTTATGCATGTGAGCAGATGAAATCCATACGGCAGGACCTCACGGTCAGTTACTTTGATACCGTTATTCTATAGTTTTATACATATATTTTCATTTCTCACATTTGATGATGACGTTTCTCCTTCAGGTCCAAGGTGTCCGCACTGAATTCACAGTGGAAGTGTACGAGTGTCACGCTCGCATCGCTCTTGAAAAGGTGAGTCTGTAATTCATGTTAACTAGCTAATGCTAATGAAAGTTCTTATTTAGCCAGATGACGCTCTAAAGTTCAGTCATGGGATCTGGAACTCTAAAAGGGTAACACAACAGGACAGTTGGAGGCTAACTCCTCTCTCAGCCCAGATGTGGAAAATGCAGCCAAAAAGGGGTGGGGTGTGTGGGGGAGGTGTGGTTAGGTCTGTGATCGAAAGTGAGGTTTGCTTGAGGTAATGTAACGCCTTCAATACGGAGATTGGTACAGTACAGCCAGTAGATTTTTGTCGACCGAAGACAAAACGCCTACGAACTATGCTAAAGCTAACATGATAACGACTGACCGTTGTAGAATATAAGATGGGCGGGGCTTCTATCCTGGAGCTGCAGAGCATGATGACGTGAAACTCCTGAAATGACGTTGACCAATCACAAAATTCAACTGTAATACCTCATTTCAACCTATAGGGGTACACAGACAGTCTTAGACTATAATATCAGAAATCAAACAAGTTGTTCAAAAATGTGACAGCATTTTTTAAGTCACATTTATAGAGGTCAACAGACAAAAAAAAGACTGGTTACCCTTTAAAATTTCTCAAAGCCACTTAGATGAGTAACGAAACATCTCAAGAAACTGATGGCATGACTCAACCTAAATATATCTTAGTTGTTGTAGTGAGCTGATAACATTTTGAATGCTAACCTTTGACTGATTTCAGGGAGACCATGAGGAGTTCAACCAGTGCCAGACCCAGCTGAAGGCCCTGTACAAGGACCATCCATCAGAGAACATCGGAGAGTTTACAGCTTATAGATTGTTATATTATATTTTTACTAAGAACTTTGGTGGTAAGTTCAATTTTTTTTTTGTCAAAACTAACATTGTTTCCTTGATGCCTCATTCTTACAAGTTGTGATGTTATCTTCACTTCCAGATCTGACTACTGAGTTGGTATATCTGACCCCAGCTCTGAGGGCAGATGAGTGTGTGGCTTTTGCTCTTGCATTACGTGCTGCATGGGCTTTGGGGAACTATAGACGGTTCTTTAAGCTCTACCTTGAAGCCCCACGCATGACTTCCTATCTCATTGACAAGTTTGTAGACAGAGAAAGAAAGATCGCACTTCGGGCCATTGTAAAATCGTAAGCTGTGCTCTGAAGATCAATTAAAGTACATCGTCTGTTAAATATCATTTCATGCCGATTGTTGTCTTTGTGTTCTTTTCTTCCAGATTCAGACCTGACCTGCCAGTGCAGTATGTGCAGACTACTTTGGGCTTCACGTGTTTAGACTCCTGTCTAGCCTTTTTAAATGGTCTAGGTGTCGCCTTCACCCCATCTGACCCCCAAAAGATAGACTGCAAAGCTAGCACAACCTCGCTAGCTGCTTCCTGAGTGGGTGGGAGGGGCTATAGGGAAGGGAGGAGCTACAGGAAAAATATGGATCCTTGCAAACTCCAAAATACTCCACTTCGGTCACCTCAGCCAGCTTATGTAGAGTGTAGACGAGAGCCATCATGAGCAACACAGGAATCTAGATTCTGTCAGATGTGTGAAACTCACTGATTAGGTTTGACCTGAAGCCCAAAGTCATCCATACTGTCAGGATAGAAGAGAAGAGGGGCAGTTTAGATGCAGGATCATGTCGACCAACAAGTCACAGAGCAAAATTAGCGGAGATCTCTCATCCTCATGGTTCATCTTCCTGACCCCCATTATATTTCAGCGCTAACAGTGTTTTGTTATCTTTTCTCCCTCCTCAAGTCAGCAGCTCAAGATCCTGAAGATTCAAGTCTTTTTCGTCAAAAGGGAAGCTCAAAAGGCTCTTCGGATAAGCTCCCAGATATTTTGCCGTCTGGAGTCGAGGCGCTTTGCTTTTACAGACTGAGAAGGTGCTGGCAGTTTGTGTAAAGAGGATGTGGTGGTTTGTATTTCCTGGCCTCGGTATCTGCAGCAGCTCTTTTTCCCGTACTTTAACGCCACGTGGCTCATGGAAACATGGACTCAAGTCGAAGTAGTAATATTCCACTGGCTACACCAGCCACGGCTCGCTAAACCAAATGACTTTATGACAAAGGAGGCGTGTCTTCATCTCAATCCTTATTCCGTCACAAGCTTCAGCCTCCCCAAACCCAGAGTTTTGCACTCATCTGCTTGGAGTCGAAGGATCTGGCATCCCCTGGAGGAGAAGCAGCGACGCCGACCTTTAATCCATTTTCCATCCCAACAGCAGGGATTAATTAGAAGCCAGCTACAGTCACTGTGGAGGAAACTCTGGCAGCTTCCATCAAAAGGAACCAGCGGTTTGTATCCCAGAACGGCCTCACGTCTCTGCAGGGCTGGTAAGCTAGAAGGACTGAGCAAGTGGATGACGGCCTCACACCTGTTCTGAATCAGAGATATGCCCCTTTTTGTTTATTGTCCCTAAACAAGAAAAGTCATAAAAACGGTAACCGCAATGATTCTTTAGGACAAACTCTCAAAAACTCAGTAAAATCAGTTTTACTGCATTTGGGCTCCATTTGAAACTCACATTTCAAAATAAAAAAAACAGACTTTTTAAAGCAAATTAATCAGTAGTGTTTAATTAGAGTAAATCAACATTTTTTAATAAAACATTTAAAGACATAATTGGAACCCACATTTAATTTAATTTGTTCAAGGCAGTTTCTAGACATTTTCCTCATTAATTTCCCTTAAAGTTTCACTTTTACTAGTGAGACATTGCAATAAAAAATAACTAGCTTTTTATTTTAAAGTCCAGTAATTTATCCTGATACGTTCTGCCACCGTATCCAGAAAACTAGATCTGCTGATGTTTACATTTTTGTTTTTGTTTTCCAATTATTTCATGTGTTTTGTTTTTTTTAATTCCTACAACATATGCATTGGTATTAGATTAAAGTAAATGTGGATTCAGGCTTGTATTACAATCTGTCATCAAAGTATATCATTGTGAATAGTTTGTCTTTTATTTATATATCTATTTTTCCAAAATTCGGTAAGTTAATGATGACTTTAACATATTTGGTCATGTGATGTAAGCAGGTCGGTGTTGTACTAGTTCGCCTTCTCTGTGGCTACAGTGGAGAAACGACCTAAAACTGTTATGTAGGCCGTAAAATCAGATTCCAGACGTGAACTTACCGCTAAAGGCCACCGCCTTCGTCATGTTCTCTCCTTTGATGGAGCAGATCTTTGAGTTTCTGCAGATGTTCTGTACTGACGATGTTCTCAACATGTGTCCTCTCTCCCCCCCTTCTCTTCATTTCCCCCTGTCCCTCGCTGCTACCCCCCCAAACCCCCTCCCTCCTCCCTCCAAACCACCGAGCTTCTTGTTCTTCAGCTGGGAGCACTGCTGCATTTCAGAAGCACACGGAGGAGCAAGTGTGGCAGGCGGCGGCGACCCGTGGCTGAATCGGGAGCGCCCCTGACCCGCTGGTGCAGAAGCAGCCGCTTGAGCAGATGGGAGCCTCACAGAATTGAATTAGTGAGAATGTGGAATTTGCTGCTTGTGTGATGAGCTGCTGCCTACCGCAGATGTATGTGTGCAACCCAGAACCATCACGATTGTATCCTGCTGGTGTCTGTCTGTCCAGGTGCATTTACACTCTTTTCAATGAAAGTTGATCTTTGATAAAGATATATATATTTTTATTTTATTTTTTTTGAAGTTGTGGTTGATAGATTTGCACATTATTTTTGTTGTTAAATTAAGAGTTTTATTTTTGCCAAATGTGTCTGGACATGCAGAACAAATCTTTTCCTCTTTCAAAAGTCTTTACTTCTATGTGCTCTATTGCTCAGAAATGAATTTCCACAAGTTGTAAGAATTCATAAGAAATGTTAAAATTGTGTTTCCAGGACTGATGCACCCCAGTTTTTTTTGTTTTAGTTCATTTTTGTCCCCCTCCCTAGTAGAGACTTCACCCTTAGATGACTAACAGGATACATTTTCATTTGTTTCTCCTCTGAATCCAGTATTTTTTTTCTGTATTTTTTTTTGTTTATTTTGAATTTTTTTCTGCTCCCATGTTACTCTGCACTTTCATCCGTCCTTGTAACTCCTCCTGTGACTCGACAGTCAAAGATCTCTCATCTCCCTCCCTTCACCTGTCTTCATCTCCTGTGTGGAGGCAGTCTTTGTACAGATTTGTCTTCTTTTTCTCTCCTCTGACTGCCACCTCCTGTTGCATGTAGCTCCTCTTTTCTTCTAACCAGTTTTCATTTTCTCCTTTTTTTATTAAATGTGTTTGGTTGTGCAACAAAGTCTCTCTGGCTAGTAAGTATTGTATGACATCCTGCAGTGTTTCCTGAGTTAATCTTTCAGCTCACTAACAAACCTTCTAAGCTGAAGGTTCATTTGCAGTGCTCCTTCCCGCTTCCCACCCCCTCTCTGAACATGATCTGGCTCGGTAAACTGCCATGGTGTTAATATTGTGTAAATATCTTTTGACATAATAAAATTCAGAAATGAAAAGCATTTGTGTTTTTGTGAATGACTCATATTTGTGTTGTAATTATGAACCACAAATGGTTTTTACAGTGACTTTTATTGTGAAGGTTTCCATCAGCTGAACACTTCCAACCACATTTTCTTCTAAAGTTTTTAGATTCAACATTTTTCAAGTGAAACAGTTTCTATATTTTGTGGCCTTAAAAGTTCTAGATGAGTCAAAAAGTAAACCAAAAAAATTAAAAGATTCCAGAGATGTTTTATTAAGAGCAAAAGAAGCAGAACTGCTTTCACTTTTCTGTGGAAATGGAAACAAACAACTGCTGGCCTTGAAGTAATTAAAGCCAGTTCTCTGGCTGTCTGCACACCAAACTGTTCCTGGTGAGCAGCTCCAAAGGCAACTTGGCATAATTTAAGGAAAATCTTTTTTTTCTTTAATTTACTTTTTTTTTCAATTTAAAAGTAATTTTCTCAACCTAATTTCAAAATGTAAAAGCAAAGGAGAAGAGTTGAAACTGTAAAGCTCTATAAATAGAAAATAAACTACAAGACAGATAAGTACAAAAGATTTAAATCTAACACTCAAGTAGAAAAAAGCAGGGTGGCATGCTTGAAAAAAAGATGAAAAGGAAAGAGTAAAGTTATAAGAAAAACTACAGAAAGTTGTGAACACTCAGAAAATAAGTTTTAGTTTAGAAATGAAGGAAATATTAAAAACAGACTGTAAAATAATGGAACTGATCTAAAAATGTGATAGAAGAAGATGTAAAATTTAATTATTCATAAAAACTCATTTTATTATCTAAAATTAGAATTCTCAAAATCCACTTAAATATTTTGGAATAAATAAACCATTTTTATCACCTATTTGTGCAGAAACAGAACTAGTGAAGTTAAAAGATGAGAAAAATCAGAAGAAAAGAGGAGAGAACATTTTATTTCAAAGTAAACATCAAACACAGCAGAAAAGAAGGAAAAAAAGAACTAAGGGGTCATCCAGAGGGTCAGGGAGGAAGAGCAGTGATGAAGAGGAACAGCTGGTGCCACAGATGAGGAAAACGCTCTCAGTGTGCCGTTCCAAGCACCGATTCTGAAACTAAAACCACGTCTGCATGCGAGGAGGAAATGAAGCACAAAAAAGCTGACGCTTTATGACAAAAGAGGTAGATAAAAAGAGAGTTAAAAAAAGGAAATAGCTGTTGTGAAGTTGTGAAAGTGGCTGCACATCCTGTAACCTCACACAAATGCACACACACTCATTCTGTAAATAATCACAAAAAGAGAATCCTTTAACGTTGTATACACACACAAACGTTCAAATATTAGAAATCATTCTCACAGCTTTTTTTCCCACCATCTTTTCCCTCTTAAACCTCTCAAAGGAGATGTTTTAGTCTGTTTGTTGGGCGTCAGAGTGGATGGTGCAGGGTTTACAGCTTCACGCTCGTCCCAGAGTTCAGCCTGTCAGACCCTCTCCTCCTCTGCTGGGAGGCTCAGTATGGGGTGAAGCGATTGTATCCTCCTCGGTATAAACTGGCCTGTTAACACAGAAAGTAGCCTCAGGCCAAAGGTAGAGTTTTTGGGAATCTGCGTTTTATTGTTAGTCTCACCATTGTGCCAACTCCATAGGTGGTCGTTGGTCCAACAGAGTGATGATAGGGATCTGCGGCTGTGGCGTAAACTCTTCCATATCTGCCCAGAAATACCCCAATGAATGAAACAGTTGGATATACACAATATCTCATATTCAAACAGTAATGCTAAATATAGCTCTTTTAACAATTATGCAAAAGTCAAGCCTTCTCCTTTTATTTTCTCAGCAGAACTCATGCTGCGTTTTATGGTAAACATGTGTTGGTAAATGTTGCAACAAATGCTTGCTGTTGATGTGGGAACGAAAAAAATTTACAGCTGTCTTTAACTCTGTCCAAAATGTCACAATGAACTTTTGGTGAGCACAATTTTCGTCTTTTAAAGTCCCACTGAGAACCCCATGAATTCAAAGTATTTTTACTGGCATTCAGACGGTTTAACTTAACAGTCCGATTCTTTCCAGGGTCAATATTAGATTCAAAGGCTTTTTTATTATGTTTTTGATATGTTATTGTGATATTTTTATTAAGATAGAGGACATAGTTTAAGAAAACTTGACTAAAAATTGCATTTCTGAGAATTTCTTTATTAAAATTTTTCTGAATCAGAAGATGAAAAAGTGCCTTTGGAAAAAGCTTGTGGGTGAGATGTGAAAGCTACAGTCAGCGAGGCACAAACTCGCTGCGGCGCTCCATTCTGATGCATCTGTTCTGCAGAAATTATGTTCTGGAAAACGACACAGATTTTTAAATTTTGCCAATTAACGACATAATCATAATTAAAAGACCACTGGGAACACTTTTGAAATAGATCATAAGATGATTGCAGTGGGACTTTTATGATCAACATTTTTAGGGTCTTTTATTGTTTTGTTTTAGGTTCAACAATTGATTTTTAATTCAGCTTTTTGTTTTGTTTTTCCAAAGTTTTTTTTTTCTCTTTCCTCCTTCAGTGTGCTAGCAAAATTTTTCAAAATTATTTTTTTACTTTATTCTTTTGATTTTCAAAAATGAAGATTTTTTATTATTATTATTAGCCTTTTGGCAAATGCAACAACTATGCAATCTGTTTGCTTTTTCCCCATATTTTTGTGGGGTTTAACATATTTTGACTTTTTTTTTTTTTAATTATATCCCCCCCCCCCAAAAAAAGAATTCTAAAATAGCATTTTAAAAATAGCAACAATTTCTCCTTTTGACTTTTTTTACCTACCCATCACTGTAAGCTGCTGTAGCAGCAGATGCTGATGGAGCCACTCTGTACGCTGTGGGATAACCCCCCTGTAGGAGATATCACATTATTGCAGCCACCTAAAATCGTAAAAACAAATAAAGTGTGATGTGAAAAAAAATGCCTCTTACATAGACTTCCGGTCCATACAGCCCATCTTGATATACAACACTGAGAAACAAACAGAAAATGTGCATTTTATGTTCATACTGAAAGTCATAGAGTTAAAATACCCCAGCACTAAATGAAATAAAACAAGAAAACTTCATATTTTAAGGTTGCAGGAAAAACAATAGAATGCACAATTATGGTATGTTAGCAATGGACGTGTCTTTTATTCTCGTTTGTTATCTTAAATTAGGGCTAAAAGACTCGAGTCCTTGAGCTCTGGAGTTAAATGGTAAATCCTCCCTGCCTGAGAGTCTTACCCGGGGTAGGCGGGCACAGCAGCAGGTGTGGCTGCAGCCGAGCGAATCGTGTTGTAGACGGCTCGACCCCGACCTCTTAGTGCTGAACCCCGATAGGCTAAGGTGGGCGTCGCTACTGGGTATGGGAAGCTGGCAACTAAGGAAGAAAATATAGAAACATTTTTTTAAAGAGTACTATTTTTATCTTTCAGCAATACATTTTTCATGATCTGTTTTTTTACCCTTTAATACAATTTGTATCATATTTGATACATGCATTTCTGAGATCCCTATACCCTTAACACTTTTAAAACTTTCCTAAAAAACACACTGGATATAACTTGGTCCATGTATCCTGGCCTGTAGTCCATAATCATTCCACTAGGGGCAGTAGAAGGGTTTTTCCTTCCAATTTCAAAATGGCTGCTTCCATTAAATTTTCGGCGGGAAAAGTTTAGCCAATTTTCTAAACTTTTTTGGTGAGATTAGCTTGTCTATTTTTATTAATTTCTTTAAGTTACTACTTGCTGTACTTAAATAATGTAAAATTACTAGATAATGAACTCTTAGTAGTACAATTACACCACATTAAAAATGTGTGGATCAAGGTGCTTTTTTCTGAACTTTCATGTAACTATTTTTTACAGCTCAGACTAACAGTGTGAGTAAAAACTCACAAAATTCCCCAACAAATTATAATTGATACTATCGACTGTATACTGTATATAATTAAAAATGACAATGCAATTTTTGTGGATTTTAGTAAAGGAAAAATATTAAAAGAAGGAATTTGCAAAAATTTGAATTGTCTTTCCATTATTTGATGTTAGTGAGCTTTACAGGAATAATTCTTTTTTATTTATTTATTTATCTATTTACATTAGTTGCTGCACTTATAGTTTTAATGTTATAGTGTATACACATTTATGCTCATGTATCCACCGTTCTGTTCAGTTCACAGTTGCCAACGGTTTTGGTTACTTTTTTTTCCGTTTTTTGCTGTCACACAATTTTTACAGTTTTTGTTCACTGATTTGTTTTTCATTCACAGATTATTCCTGCATTTACATTTGGATTTTCATTAAAAGTGCAGCCACCTGTGTAGAGTTCAGGTGCATACATAGCTCCAACCACAGGGTTGATCTTCCATCCAGAGGCTGTGAAGACAGTACAAAAAAGAAGCTCAGACTCTTGTAAAAAAAAAAATTAAAGGAGACTTCAGAAATGATTTAATCTCCATTTTTGGCTCTTACTTGCAATGTCTCCATTCACTAGAGGTGTCTGGGGTTTCTTGGTTACTACTCTGGCCGTGGCGTTGTTGACCTGAGAGCAGGAGGAGAAAAACTGCGTTACGAGGAGTGGCTATGCAGATGGTTGAAGTGTGAAATCATCCATCACCTCGATCTTTCTGCCTTCTACGATTGTCCCGTTCAGCTTTTCTCGCGCTCTGTCAGCCTCTGCTGCACTCTCAAAGGTGACGAATCCAAAGCCCTGCGTTTGAAAAAAGTCACATGATTAGTTTATCACTTCTTCACATCACTTTTGGCAACAAGGGTGTTTCTCACCTTTGACCCCCGTTCATTGAAGATTATTTCTACGTCCAGAATCTTTCCAAATTGCTGCAAGCATTAGAATATTATTTGTTTCAACCAGAAGCACTAAGATGATTTAAAGTAGCAATATGGTGTAGAAATGTGTGGAATTAATGGAAGGGATGAAGCGATGCGGCCGTACCCCGAACATCTGACGAAGGTCTGGGTCTCTGAAGCGAAAGGGGATGTTGGAGACGTGGAGGCGTTTCGGTTGGGCTTTACCTGAGCCCTCTTCTTCACTCCCACTTCCTGCCCCGCCCCCAGATGATACGCTGAGAGCCTGAGGGTCAGAGGTCACAGGGGCCAAAGCATCCTCCTGACAGTAAAATGATGCAGAAACGTGGAAAGAAAAAGGATGGGCAAAAAAAAAAAAAAAAAAAAAGAGAGGAAATAAAGAAATGAACAGAAACAGAATACAAGGTTCCGTTGCAACTTTTAAAGACTGCCTTAACAATTCTGTAGCGTCGGCATGACATGGCATTAAGCAAAAACCAGTTTCAAGAGTGATCCAAACCAAGTTCAACAAGCATTCAGACACCAGTGGTCCTTCTCAGGCAAGTGTCAGAAGGTGCGGAAAGGGCTCCGTTTTAGTCAGTTGCCTTGGATACATGCCTGTGGGAAAGTAGAAATGGACTGTCCAGCACACTAACAGCAAAGATTATGATATTAAAACTGCATGTGCTCACTCCAACTGTGGTAAAGTCCCCAAAGCTCCACTGGAAGGTCTACTTTTAAACTCCTCAGCAGATGTAAACACGATAAATGCAGCAGAAGTGAGTACAGCCTTGTGCAAGATCTCACAAGGGTTACGGAAATCAAACAGTGGAAAAAAGATCATCTGTTCTTCAAAAAACAATTACTTAATCACTGAAATTGTTGACTTACAAAAAAAGAAAAAAAATATTTAATATAAAAATAATATTTATTTGAAAAATCGGAATGGAGCAGAATATTTTTAATCATTTGAACAAAAAAAGTGAAAGTGTAAACACCTCTTACTGCTAAAAGCATTCACATCATTTATGATCTCTTCTGTGTTCCAATTATTTAAGGCCTGAAATGTAAAGTTTCCTTTAAAATTTGTCTTAAAATTGTTCTATTTTAAAATTTAAATACCCTGCATGATTATATTCAAAATTATTACAGCAAACCTGCAGTTTAAAATATCTTTCATGAGTTTATATTTTTTACACATTAGGAGTTTGTGAAAAATCCCATTTTTAAAGGATGTTGCAGAAGAGTGTAATCACCTCTGTTGTTCGCCATCATAAAAACCTCCTCTATGAAGTCTGTGTCTAGAAACTGCCCCATGCAGAACAATTCAGGAAATACTGTGCCAAACCCAAGACATTCACCATCCCACAATGCACCACGATGCTAGTGCGCGCGCACATGGGAGCGCGTGTATGCCGCTTCATCACCCGTTACAGGGGGAGGAGGTGTTAACGTGTTTCAATACAAGTGGGTGAGAGGAATCTGCAGAACAGGGAGAGTGAGCAGCGGGAAGAGGAGAAGGAACGGGAAACGTGGGGAAGGAAAACGTGTGGAAGCCCTGAAAATCAAAAGATGCGCTACTTTGATCAGAAGAAGAGTTCAATATTAGCATTCTAGTGTCAAGAGGCAGCTGGACTGTTTAAAAAGAAAAGGCCTCGGTGCAGCAGTGATATGAAACCAGAGGGAAACCAGGCAAAGACGGAGCGCAGGAAGCTTAAAGAGAAAAGGGAAGGAAAGGGGAACAACTCAAGGGTCAGTCTGAGGTCATGGTGCTGCTTTTCTGCCAAAGGTTAAAGGTAAATCGTGTGTAATTAATGAGGTGGGGATGGAGAAGAGGTACAGAGTAACATTCACCCCGGGGAAGCATTTTCAAAAACACACACAGGTCACAGTCGCCTGCTGCTCCGATTGGCTGTGACGAACCACAGCAGACAGCAGACCTTCACATCCACCCTCACAACAACACAGGCCAGGGTGGGGTTGAGGGGGCGGGAAGAAAGGGTGGTGGTGTCATTGTCACGATGCAGATTTGAGTTCTGGACCTGAGTGATATTTCAGAGGGGGGGAAAGAGGCCATCTGGTCAGCCTCCCGCTTTGACCCCCTCCCGCCACGGCGACGTCTCAACTTTTCCCCCGAAAATCAGCTGGGACCCGAGTATGTCAGGGGCTCTAGTAATAAAATATATAGATGGGGCCAAAGACCATTTATGAGAGGAGGAAGAGAGATTTGGGGCAGAAGCAGGAGAGAGCCTGGACTACAGATCACAATTTCAGACCAGGGGAGGGGGGGCTGAACTGTGCTTACAAAAGAAAAGGTAAAAATTTAAATCTGTTTTCTGTTAAAGTTTTTCTCTAGTGTGCTGGAAGCTTACCTGAGGATCCATCACAAAGTACTCTTAACCTGATGTCACAAGATAAAGTCAGACAAATCTAGCTGACAAGACACCCCATAAACACTGAATATTATAAGCACAAATGTCTGAAATGACTGCAACTGATTGGATAAAAGAGTCTCCACGCTGAGTGGTAAGTTCAGACCATTGACTGTATACTAGAACTGGATAGAGTGAGTTTGACATCATTTCTTGCTCACCATTTTTTGCGATACGTGAACCGCCATGTTGGAGCCAGGTGATCCCAGTAAGCAGAGATTGGTCAAAGTTTGTCTGAGTCAACATTTCTATGGCAACCAGTCCAACTCATCATTTATGGCCTTATGCTTCGGGCCCCCTTCGGATTCCAATCTGATTGGTCAATTTATAAATTGAATAACCTAAACTACAAAAAAAGTACAAATTAGGATTAGCAAAAACATGTTAAAAAGGGTATCAAATCAAGAATTCTGATAATTAAATGATTGAGTAATAGCTTTTTATTTCTCAATGGGAGAAATTTTTTTTTTTTTGAACCAGCAGGTACTTCCTGTTTGGAACCTGAGGGGGTGGAGTCCCTCAGTCCAGTTCTCATATACAGTCAGACTCAGACCAAATACCTAAAATGTTTCTAAATAAGACATGGAGACTCAGATATCTTGGTAAAAATCTAAATTGCTTCAATAAAAGTGTGTACTAAATGTAATGTATGCAAGTATTCAGAGTGAAAAGCTTTAAAAACAAATAAGAAATTGTCAATTTCCTTGTGCTCCATGAAAGAATTTAAGCGTGAATCTAAAAAACATTATTCCGTATTTAAAAAAAATATTTCAAATGGATGAAAACGTTTACATCTTTTTACAAATCTGAACGAATATCAATCAAACGGTTTGCTAGATTTTTAATGACCCTGCAAACACAGGACTCACTCTAGAAAAAGCTAGATTATTCATTTAAAAATACCAACAGAAACTGCTTTCATCTTGAAAGGTTATCCGTTTTACTACCAGTGAAAGAAGACACGAGGGCAGGAGGAAACCAGGAGATTTATTTCCAATAACAAGCCCCCTCTCAGCTGTCTTCAGCACGTCCGTACAAGGGTATGACAGAGGAGGCGGAGCTCTAAATATAGAGGGAAATTCTATCTGAGCACACTGTTCCGGTCGCTCATCTGAAAAAACCTTCTTCCTGTCCCTTAAAGTTATTGATGTTTATGATTTTATTGTGAAATGATGTGAATTTTCCAGACATCCCCATCAGCTGCTCTTACCGTGCTGGTGGATGCCAGCGAGTCGGCCCCTTCGTGCTGGGGGCCCTGATAGACTCTGAGCTGGGGGTGTTCGGGGTACTCAGAAGTGGCGTGAGGAGATCCAAAGTCCAGTGTGGGCAGTCTACTCGCAGATGCTGGTGGGCCTTGACCTGGAGGAGGGTAGGAGGGGGGCGGGGCGTACACTGGAGGCAGGGCGGGGTCCCCGCTGCCAGGGCCCGCCTCCTGAGTGGGGGCCCCCTGAAGGAGACGAGAGAAAAAAAAGTGATGCATCTGATTTATGACAACAAAGATGTAAACACGCTGGCTGCTCCCCATGACAGCACTGGACTATTTAAACCCCTGAGGATGTATTCATATTGGTAACTGGAAGCCTTTTAAAACATTTTTATCATACTTTGAAAAAAAGCAACTAACTGTGACTTTTTTGGGAGCATCTTAAAAAAAATGAAAGAAAGTTTTTTTCAACTTTTTTTTACTTAAAAACACCCACATTGTTAGTTTGTTTAGTAAACTAAATTTAGTAGTTGTGAATTATTTAAAAAAATGCATTTAGGAAAGAATTAACTTATCTTTGTTAATTAAATTCAAAATCAACTTTTTCCATAGAGCATTTTTCCTGTTACAGAGCACTTCAAAGTGATTCACATAAAATAAATAATAGAAATAATAGTAAAAATAGGAATCATAATAGAAGCCCCATTTTAACAAAAACAATCAGTTCATAAAATCCAAATAAAACATGAGGAAACATAATAATTACTTATATTAATCAAAATCTAAGTGAAAAGATTAGTTTTTAGGTTCTTTTTAAATTGGATTTCTGCTTTAATCATACTAATTCGAATACATTTTTGTTTTACACACTCATAATTTTGACACAGTGAATGAAAAAATGCTCTTTTTAAAAATTAATATCACTTTACCAGACTGAGATAGTTTTACTGCTTAAAAGAAAAATTACAACAGAACATCTGCTTTGGCAAAACTGCTCAACATTTTCCAGCATTTGTCAGACACTGAAGTAAAAGATACTGACAAGTTTTTGCTTTCTCTAACTTTACTTAAATGTCAAAAGCAGTTAGTTTTAATCAATGTTTGAGAAGAATTGTTGGAAAATAGTTTTTATCCATCAAACTACTTCTGCTCCACTCTTACCTTCTATTTGAAAGCAAAATAATTTTATTTTTTGATAGCTAAAAATAAATTCAGGCGCTAAGTGATTAAATCAGCAAAAAGTATTTTTACCAAGAATCCTTATTTTTAGAAAAATATTTCAATTTTATAGACAGATTGTTTTCCTGTTGAAACCTTTTCTTGATAAGTTTTTTTTTCTAAGGTCTTCTTACTATTTAAAGATTCAGTTTTTGCAGTACATTTTTTTACAAGTCCCCTTCCTCAATAAGAACAAAAGTTTAGTCTCACCCTCTTCCTCTGAATGTCTGTCCCTGCATTGTCAAACAACTGTCTCATGTTTTAATGGCAGCTGACTCCCCCGCCCACCTCCCCATAAGACTGACCGATCGACCAATCACGTCAAAGCTGGGAGCTGTTGACAGCTGTTGACATCTGCAGCCGCCAGTCACTTTGTTATCGTTTCATTGACCAAAAACACACTGTGCGTGCATTTTTTTAAGTTTCAAATAATTTGTAAGAATATTAGATCAAAGATGCAGTTTGAAATACTACAGAGATTCCTTCTTAAAACTGTCAATTAGATCTAAAATTGAATATTTGGGACACAAAATTAGATAAAAGGATTAAACAGACCAAAAACGTTTGCTTGAGTGTATAATAGCTCAAACACCAGCAATGATTATGAGTCTACAAAGTCATTATAGTATAAATATGAATGTTACAGGTGGAAGATTTACTTGTCAAAGGAGAATTGTTGTAGAATTTCCTGTAAAGAACTGCAATCAAAATATTGTGGAGGAAAATAGAGTCAAAATTTGAAGTGCTTCAGTTTTTATTAACAATGTTTTGACCACGAAAGACAAAATCTGATATTTTGTTCAGCTAAATATATTAAGTTGGTGATACAATTGTAATAAAAAAATCACAAAATTTATAGTTTTTAAAATTTGAATTGTTTTCAGTTATTTTGCAAAAAAAGGACTTTACATGTTCATCTTTAGATTGTGTTAAATCCAAATTTAGAGAATCTTTAAAAAAGTGTCAGTCAGAGTTTTGGTTAAAAGAAAATGACAA
>NC_050527.1:7096720-7165209 GCF_002922805.2 Oryzias melastigma
TTTTGCAAAAAAAGGGACTTTACATGTTCATCTTTAGATTGTGTTAAATCCTAATTTAGAGAATCTTTAAAAAAGTGTCAGTCAGAGTTTTGGTTAAAAGAAAATGACAAAACTTGAAAAAAAAAAAACACATTTAACGATAACCACTATGTGTTTTCTGTTGACTGATTTTCATTCATGGCACCAAAATATCTTGCTCTAGTAAATCCCAGCTTTCTCTTTTGGGGTTGAGGAATTCCTTTTCAAAATAAGAGTTTGTCATATAAAACGCTGAGGTTGAATTTTGAACATATTTGCAAATCTTGGATTTTCATGAATCCCTAAGCAGGTGCGGACTTACCATTAGGTAAAGGTAGGCGATTACCTGGGACCCCCAACACTCTGGGGCTCTTAGCTGAACACCTAATAAAAATGTGTTAATGCCCCCCCTTCCCTCCCTCTGCAGCAATGGAATATTCCAGTAAGGTCGAGAGTTGGATGTACAAGAGTTCTAGTAGTCCTTTCTTCTGACCAGGAAGTGAGTGGCAAATAAATTAGCGCATTCAATAATATTCAATAATACATTTCTTTAACGTGTACATGTAATTTCAGCTTTTAAATGCTTATTAAAACAGTTGGATTATTGGCATTGATGCTGTCTTAAAGTGGACCAGTAAGAAAATTAGTCAATGTTTTAGTACAATATTTTAGGCCCAAACGGACAAAATAAAACTGGTTATCGCTGCCCTTACATCCTCTCTTCCGGTAAGGAAAAACTCCTGATTCAGGAAAAAATAAAATAAACCTTAGGGATTCCCACATGTATTCCATCACAATATATTAGAAAACAGCTAGAACCTTTGACTTCTTTCTTTCTTTCTGAAGATCCGTGTGCCTTAAATGTCAAATGATCAGGGAGCTTCAGACATTAATCTCTTATGATCCCACGTGTGTGAAGATCCATCTCCTATTTCTTGGATCAAAAGTTATGTACACATGCTACATTTTCAACTCCCTTTGACTGATTAGCCACAAGTTCATAATATTTTAGTTAAAATTTTTGAAAAAGTAGAACATTTTCTGCAAATGCTGCTGTTTTTTAAGCTTATCTTATAACTTCTGTTAGATTTATGCAACAATTAACCATGTGTTTCTATAAATCTTTTCTGAATTGATGTTAATCCTGACTAAAGGACAATAAAAGCTGATGATTCTGCCCTGCAGATCACTATTCACTGCAACCTGAACACTTGTCAAAGGAAAACCCGCTGAAAAGAGCCAGAGAGTGTCTGCATCCTCTCTGATAAAAAACGGGACAAATGGGAGATGATAACGGCGTCTGCTGGATAAGACCGTCACCTCTCCCATCTTCTCGCTGACTTCTTTGGCCAGATTCGGTATCACGGTGTCAGCAGAGTGTCAAGGCTTTTCCTTCTGCCATTTGTTCTCTCGCCTCCTTCTCAGCTGTCAGTTTGTGGTCAGAGGTTGACTGTTTGAAGCCAGGTGCCCTCTGCAGCAGCTGCTGCTGCGGCGCCGGGATTTACACAAGAAAGATGAGGACTGCAGATGTGGCCTCCTCCGAGTTTGAGCTGAACTTATTAAATGAAACTAGATATGTCGTTCCTCCTTCTTTCTGTCATCTCGCTCTTTTGGTAACAGTGTTCTTTTGAGGTGTTGTTGATCGTGAGGAAAACGGGAAAAAGTCAGAAATGATCTAAAGTGCAGCTGCTGCAACTTGAGGAGGGAAATACCATCAAACTGCTCTTAGAGTGAACTGAAAACCCATCAAGGTTTAATCTTTTGATACTTAACAGACAACCATTTCAGTACGGAAAGGAATTTCATTCCGCAGGATTTGATTTGCAGCTGTGGACACAATAAAATTCCTGAAAAGAATCTGATTTTTTTTATTTTTGAGCACATATTTAGTCTTTAAAGGCAGTTCTTGTCTTTTCTCTGAAGTGCAGTGGAGTGCATAAAGTAAGACAGGCGACAGATTCTTCTCCTGTGATTATCAGCTTCAGATATGGGGACTAAAAATACAGCTGGTGTGAAGCACAGTGACAAGGTATACAGATACCAAAGGAGTTGTGGCATTAGTGGTATGTCAGGGACACTTGCTGCTGTTTTCATTCATACCAGTGAACTAAAGATAACTAAAGACACTTCTTTGATATCCAGCAGAGGTGAATTAGTGGTGCTTTTAAAGAAATAAATATTGCATAAAATACCTTACTTTGAGTGTTTTTTGTTATTACAAAGTTTTGGTGACATAAAATGAAGATTTTATGTATTAAAAAGCTAAGTTGAGTTGCTTTAAATCATTATTAAGAAGGGTTTAAAAACACAGTACTAAATAATGACAATAATCACACTACTGGTTTATAGTTCTGACCCATATTCCGTGTTGCCTGTAATCTTTGAGCTACTCTGGATATATTCAAGTTAAAGGTTTCCTGTGAAGGTAAAGGTTTTGAGAAGAATTTTAACTGCACTCATTTGATGTTGTGGAACAACAGAAAAAGACTTAGAGGTTTACCTGAACTATGCTGGGGTAGCATGTGGTTGTCTGTGGGTAGACGGGGAGTCCATAAGGCTGAAGGATCACAGTGGGTGAAGAGAGCATAGCCCCAAAAAAAAAAAAAAAAAATGCAGATAGTGACCGGGAACACAGGAAGATAGGGGAAAAGGAAAAAGGAGATAGGGAACAGGAAGGATTTGTCTACACTCTGGGGAGCAGACAATTGAGATGAAGAAGCAAAATCCCAATTAAAAAAAAAAAGGATGATCCAATAAAGACAGCTAGCACTATGTTTCACCACACAGGTGAAAAAAGCCCATGGAAAATGTTAAACTGATTATTTTGCCGGTACGACAGGACATGGAGCTGTGAAAGAGAAAACAACTACGCTTCTGTGTGTCCATCAGTTGATCAGGCTCCCTGACAGACAGAAACACATGCTCAGGGTCCCATTACAATGTTACATAAATAGTCCACCATGCCCTTCTCACTGAGTTTACCACCTTACCTCCCTCACTTTCACACATATTGTCCAAAATTAATAATTTCTGTCATAGCAGAAAATAAATTAACTAGGATACATGACTTCTTTATTACAAAATATTATTACGCTGTGTTATAATTGCTTTATTTATTAATTTTTTGTGACATAAAACAGCCTGAATTTCAAGCAAAAACCTCACAACGCACTGCTAAGGCTGTAATTTACATTTTTCTGCTTGATTTAATTTAACCAGCAGAGGTCGACAAACACCCGCCCTAACTTCCGCTTTGTCTTCAGAGTGGCATCTTGGGACATGTAGTGTTTGAGGAAACATATAAATACAAAGAGCGCCTCCTTCAACTTCCTCTTTACTGTGCGAGCCTGAGCGACACAGGTATGAGCCGCGGACTTATACTTCATTAGCTCACGGAAAGACACGTTTTACAATATAAATACAAAATAAAAAGTAGATAAGCATTTAAGACTTAGATAGTTTATCATATTTAGGGAGTATTTAGAAAAGATGCTCTGCTAATTCTTGCTAAGCTAAGGCTAGTTGTGACATTAGGCAACGTGGTGCGTAGCGCCTGAGGCCTACAATAGCTTGAGACGTGGGTTTCTTACCGTATTTTAAACACAAGTCTTATCAATTTTAAGCACATTAGCAATGTGATATTTAATCTTCAAATTTGTTTCGAGCTAACACAGTTATCACTAACTATTATTTAAAATTAGCAACCAAGAGTTCTACTATGCTACTTAGCTTTTGGCTAAAGGGTAACGAGAGTAAGCCGAAAAAGTACATTTTGAAAGAATATAGGTAATTAAAATCAAATAATTTCAGGTTTATTGGGTGCATTAAAATGTTTTAATGTGGATTTTTATCCATTTATGGTGCATGAAATTGCATCAAAATACTTATTGTAAACGAATAGTTGACAATTGTCACATGTTTTCTTTAGTCTTTTTCCATTTGTACTTGCAAAGTGGTTTTAGTAATGTGGTCTAGGGTAGGGGGTCACAATTTGTAAGGCGTATTTTTTCCCACTATCTTACTTTTTAAAACTCGGTTTTCAAAATAAAATTTCAGAAATGTGACTTGAGAGATATTTAAATTGTTGGAAATTAGTATTATTTTGAAAGGTGCTGTCCTTCAACTTCAATGCTCCTGTTTAGGCAAAAAAAAGCCACCATGCCCGTTGCAAGGAGTTGGGTGTGTAGTAAGACTTATGTCACCCCTCGTCGCCCCTTCGAGAAGTCTCGTCTCGACCAGGAGTTGAAACTCATTGGTAAGATTTCATTTAGCATCACTTAACTGCAGCATATTTTGATCGTCTGTCTCACTCTGGTGTTTGTGGTCTAGTGCTTTCTTGAGATTAATTCCACATTTCTTTGTTTCAGGCGAGTATGGACTCAGGAACAAGCGTGAGGTGTGGAGGGTGAAGTTCACTCTGGCTAAGATCCGCAAAGCTGCCAGAGAGCTGCTCACGTTGGATGAGAAAGACTCCCGGCGTCTGTTTGAAGGTATCCAAACTGGATGAATAAAGTTTTCCATGGCCCATGATTTAAACATCATTTGTCAGACTTCACTGTGGTGTCACGAATTCCTCGTCAATGAGGCCAGTTTTGCCAATATACTCTGAAATGTCATATTTTGGTTTGGAGATGTTCAGACATTTTTTTCAACTTCTCCCTTTCGATTTTTTTTTAGGAAATGCTTTGCTCAGGCGTCTGGTGAGGATCGGTGTGCTGGATGAGGGAAAGATGAAGCTTGATTACATCCTGGGTCTGAAGGTTGAGGATTTCTTGGAAAGAAGGCTGCAGACACAGGTCTTCAAGCTTGGGCTTGCCAAGAGCATTCACCACGCCCGCGTTCTCATCCGCCAGAGGCACATCCGGTAGGTTTTCATGTAGACCAAACATGGATTATCTTTATGAAACTTGTCAGAAATGATGCCTGCTTCCTCTTCCATCAGAGGACCACCAACCTGTAGCGCGCTTCGTTGACATCATTTAAACATTTCTGCAAGGTCAATTCGGCATCAAAGCCGTATACCTTGTTTATAGACATTGCCCAGAGCCAATCCTGCCGACGGCGGCACAAATGATGCCTATGTTGTATCTGTCAGGTAAGGTACGGGGGATTGCACCTCGGGCAATTGTAGCATTCGCTACACCACCAGTGTGTTTTCTTCTTTGCCTTTTGGCTGCTCTCTTTAAGGGTTACCACAGCAGCATACGCACACCACTAGTGACAGTAAATACTCAGGCTGATGATTTAAATCACCTTTTCAGATTTTCTGTGCTGTCAAGAATTCCTCGTCAATGAAGCCTGCAGTATCCTGTTAACGCAGGTCCATAATAAGATATCAATATAAATTTTAGAGCTTATTGTATATTTTGTCTTTACAGTGTCCGCAAGCAAGTGGTGAATATCCCCTCCTTTGTGGTTCGTCTGGACAGCCAGAAGCACATCGACTTCTCCCTGAGGTCTCCGTACGGCGGCGGACGTCCAGGCCGTGTCAAGAGAAAGAACGCCAAGAAGGGCCAGGGTGGAGCTGGAGGAGCTGACGACGAGGAAGAAGATTAAAAAGGATGTTTTTTGGAGCATTGTCAAACCTCCATGTTCAAATCTTCAATAAAAAATGTTTGACCAAAAAGAAACGAAGTTGCCCCCTTTTTTAAAAAAATTATTTATAAATCTTATTTATTTTTTACAAAAGAGGAAAAACGTCCCTATAAACTAAATGGCTATGATGACTACAGTTGGTGGTACGATCTACACCCCCCGGTTATTGGTACAGCCCTACTTGATGGGATGACGTCACCGCATCAATACGGAAGTGGGTGCAGATGCGGCGGTTAGGTGAAAGTGCTTTTCCTCGACTGAGCGCCTTCACGTTTGTAGAATCTAGTGAGTAAATGTAAGTTTTCGAATATTAACCTACTGTTGTTTCGCAGCTCCTTTAAATTGTTGCATTGCGGTGTTAATTCCGTCAGGCACCTGTAAACGTATAGCGTTAACTTTTCCTCCACAGCTTCGTGATGGAGTTTAGGTGTTTTAAGGGTAAATACTGTGATGTGGTCATTGGGGTTTTGTGGCTGAAGGTCAGTCTGTGGTTTATTCTGAAGCAGGAGGTCCGATGGTCAATCGAAGCCACATTAGTTGAGCTCGTTGGTCGCCGTTCGGATTTAAACTGGTTATTCAGTTAGTGGGAAAACGACTTAACGCCTCAACGTGTTCTCATGTTGGTTTAAAACAAACCGGAAGTTCATTTTCCCCTTTCTTTTGAAAGGTTTATTTCACCACATGGTGCATAAATTGCGAAATACACAGATATGATGTGGTGTTAAAGATAAAGTAATGTGAAGTCTCTATTTTTCGTGCTGACATGAGGAGAAAATGAATGAACTCGAAGTAGCCATGTGCATTTTTGAGCATGTTTTCTACTACTTTACAATTTGTTATGAATCATTTATCTTTAAAACTGACTTTTGCGGCAAATGACTACTGCTACTTCAACTACTCCTTCTTTTTATTTATTTTTAACACATATTTTGAATTATGTTATACAATAATTCCACAACAAACCTGAAACTGTCTACAAAACTCAATTCTGACTTGTAAATGTTGCTATATTTTATGGAAAATAAATAACAAAGATAAAACAGACTAAATAAAAATGTAAAACTCCAGAATCAAAGCAAAACAATGCAAAAAAAAGTCTAAAAGACCAAATGAAGCTCCCCTAAGCTGTGTGTTCTAAATATTTAATAATTAATTTAATAATTATGTGTTATTACTTTTGTCATATTTGTTTTACATAAAACAAAAGCTGAAAAACTTTAAAACCGTCACATTAACATTTAAATGAAAATGATAGTGATATCCTCACTTTAATCATCTGATGTGATTTACAAATTCACCACTGAGTTGTGAATTGAAATGAATTTATATTTATTCTGCAATGACACTCAACCCTCCTGAACACTTCAGCATTGAACGAAAATAAAAAATCTTGTGTTTTATTGTTTTTTCTGCACCAATCTCTAATGTTGACTAAGCTTCATCTATACTGTCCTACAGCAATGTTACTGTTGGGTTTTCTTTTAACGGAAAAATGAAAAATACAACAAACCCTTTTATTTGCATAAATTAAACAAATGTCTGTATAAGGAAATTGGTCCATGATGAAAACTAACCAGCAGTCCTTCATTTATTGTCCAGCCTGGTTTGTTAACAAGTCCAGAAATGCAGATCTCATCTAAAACAGGATTTTAAAGAAATGTTGGGAAAAAATATATGTGAAGAAAATATGGCAGAACTGAACAAAATAGAACATTTAAAATATTGTTTAGAACATTCTTCACATGCAAACAGCAACGATCACAAGATTTGTGAGGTAGTTTAATTTTCTAAGAGGATAGATTTATCTGTCCTGCTGGACGGATCTCTTTGTGTTATAAATGTGTTTTATGTTTGACTGGAGTGGATCTCTTTGTTTTGTAGTTAAACCATGCCGGATGAGTTGGTGTATTTGGGATTTCTTGCTGCCTGTATACCCGTAGGGTTCCTCTTCCGTCACCTCAGTGAGTATCTTAACGCTTCAGAGGATGAAATCATTCTAACCCTCACCAACATCAGGCACAGAACGGTTTGTTACCAGTGCTTAATTTAGAGATACTGGTATGGAGACACGCCTATTTAAAGCCTTATGTAATTCTGTTTATAATTATCATTTTTATCTATTCTATTTAGTTCTATTTTCACCCTTTTCAAACATATTCTGTCCATTTTTTTAGTAAATGAAAGAATCATTAGAGAATTTATGCCCCTTTAGCTCAGGTTCATAATTCACTTTTTTCATTTTCAAATGTTAGTTTTTCCTCAACAAAACACATACAATCCAACATTGTGTTTAAATACCTGTAAATTATCGCTGGAAACTCAATGTTTTCTTGAATATATTTTTTATATCATATTTATAGATAGAGGATCAAACCCATAAAACAGAAAAAACATCAAATTCATCTTTGCTTCAAGCAAAATTTGGCTTAAAGTTCCTCTTATTTAACCAGCAAATTTATTTTTGATTGGAAATGACACTGACTATATACGAGATGAATAACTGTAGAAAAAAGTACACATTTATCAGTTATTTTAAATTATTAGAGTAAAAAGTGACATGTCCAGAACATTTTTACAGTTTGTCTTTTTTCGTGACTTTCAGTGTGTTTCCTGTCTTTTCAGGTCCATCCTCTAAGCAGGGATTAGCCTTTCTCTTGGGACTCCTCACCACCCTCGCCTCCTGCCAGATCCACACGCTCCACTCCCTGGTGACTGTGATCGGAACATGGATCATCATAAAGAGCAGCGGGAGGTGGGGGGCACAGTCAGGCATTTTCAAGCAAAAGTCACAGATTTTCTTTGTTATTCTCTCAGAATCTAAGTGGCTTGCTGAGAAAAACCTTAAGCACAGGTCGGCTTGCACAAAATCAATGTTTGATCTCCAGTTGGTTTAAACCAGGGGTTAGACTATTTAATCTGGCCCGCCAAATGGGAATAAATTCCAATGATAATCCTTATTTTTCATATTTATTTGATGTAATTTTTTTCTCAAATATTGTCCGTGTGTGACTGATGTTCGTGACTCCTCGTTCATCGACGGAACCAGATACCGTACTGACTCCGCCCTCTCCTCTGGTGTTTCAACAGGCTCGCCCCGGCTCTGAGTCTCAGCTGGACCTTTCTTTATCTCCTGTTTTTCCGTCTGTCCACCTGGTTTGATTTGCCCAAACCAACCCCGTTCGCCAACGCCATCCAGCTGATCCTCACACTCAAGGTCTACAAAAAAACAAAAAATCAGCCCATCTACTCTCTTTTTAACATTTTGTATAACTCTTGAATGTTCTTTTTCATTCCTGACTCAGATGGTGAGTTTAGCCAATGAGGTGCGCAGCTTCCACATGGAGAAGAAAAAAGACGTCAGCTCTTTTTCCAAGTCGTCTGTCGTCGGGGGTCTGTCCCAGGAGCCCTCCCTCTACGATGTCCTGTCCTACAGCTACTGTTACATGGGTATAATGACCGGTAAGTCAACAGACCAAAACTCAAATCATTTATGTTTATTAGCTGCTTATGTACTGAGGCGGTTCGTTTGCGTTTGCATGAATTTAACCGATGTCTCTCTTTGTCTCACATTCTGCCACTTGTCCAACATTGTGAGTTGATATTGTTTTCTCTACTTCCTATGTTTTACCTCTTTTTCTTTCTTTTTCTCAACACCCTCCTTTTATTTTTATTTGTCTCTGTCCTCCACTTTGCCACTTTGTGTCTTGTTTTGTTCTGTCTGTTTCGTCGTCCGTCTTCACCTCTGAATTTTCTCCTTTGCGTCCTCGCTCCATGTCCTCAAAGGGCCGTTCTTCCGCTTCCAAACGTTCATGGACTGGCTGAAGCAGCCGAACCCGCAGGCTCTGCCCGGCTGGGAGCCCTGTGTGCAGCGCCTCAAGCTGGTCCCCGTCTACGGCGCTCTCTTCCTGGGCTTCAACTATTATTTTCCTTTGGCCTACGTCCGCACCGAAGACTTCCTGGAAGAAAACGTTTTCTACAGGTATTTTTGAAGGACTTCTCTCCTCAATAAACCACAGCTGAAGAAAGGATTTTTAGTTCTATAGCTTTTTTAGATTAAATGGATCATTTATTGAATATATCTCACAGTCTAATTAATCAATTAATCACAGGATTATGATTAGAATTTACTTTAGAAAATATTTTGTTTTTTGTTAAAAAAAAAGCTTGTGAAAAAATTTTAATTTTCGTGCGTAAAACAATTGTTTTATATTTGAAACAAGCAAAGCTAATTATTGTTAGAGAAAATTGAGGAATATAATAATAATAATAAAATAAAACTCAACCTTGCATCCAAAATTGGAGACTTTAGGGTCACAATAAATACATAATTTATATACAGAATTTATGCACACATTTTCTGGAGAGAAACCTTTAGAACTGTGTTTTTTTCATTATGTACTTCTTCTTTTGTTTTTAAATATTTTAATGTTCAGGATAATCTTTTTTAAGCCACAATAGAAATGTTGGAGTAGACAAAAATTTGAATTTATTGTCTTTTGCTGATTTACAATGGCTTTTTCTGCACTGCAATCAGACATTATCTGGCATTTTAAAAGTTTCCACAACCTCAAAATTGTTTATTTGTCAATTAATAAAATTTTAGTGACAGCTTTAGTGACATTTTATCTATGGTTTTATTTATCATCTTAATGCTTAAAATAATAAAATCATTTTAATCCTCACAAATGTAAGATACGGCACTTTTAAATAACAGTCCCACATTTGGAGGGTTTGGTATGGTTGCCTCTTTTAAACTTTACTTTTTAAAAAAAAAATCTGCAATTGTTTTATTTTTTAAGTTTATGACACTTGGTAATTTTATGTGAGTTTTTTTCAGTTTGGAGTAAGAGTGTTTTTATTTTTGTGTTTTTAATTCTTTATCATTGTGTTTAATGTGACACGTGGACCTTGAGTCTGTAATACAGTATCTATAAACTGTAAATATTTAAAGTATTATTAATGCCTGTAAAGGGATGAGTTAATAACTCTGTTTTCTTCTCTCCGTCTGCAGGATGTTCTACATGGTTGCCGTCTTTTTTGTGTTCCGGATGCGTTTCTTTGCTGCATGGTGTGGAGCTGAGGCCGGATGCATCACCGCAGGTCTGGGCTGCTATGCAGAAAAGGCACTTTCCAAACCTGGAGGAGGACCGACTGTCAACTACAGGTGTGTGTATATATGTCATCTTTACGCTGTGTGAGTTTGTTGGTTTGTGTTGATGTGTTTTCTTCTCCTCCTCATCGGTAGTCCTGACCCCAACACTGAAGAGAAATACGACTTCAAAACTATCCAGAACATCGACTGCTACAACACCGACTTCTGCGTGAAGGTCCGGCACGGCATGCGTTACTGGAACATGACGGTGCAGTGGTGGCTGCATCATTACATCTACCCCAATGCCCCCTTCAAATCCTACACTTTAAGGTTTGTGGGACGTTGTTAATTACACACATGAGTTATATGTGAAAGGATCCTTCACATACTTTTGGACCAATGAAGAGTTTCAATGGAAAGAAAATTGTTGCTGATAATTAATGCTGTCATGTGACTAATTAATCATGGCTTGTAATTAATTTTATTTTTAATCAAACTTAATATTTTCAGCAAAAAGCCTCATATTGAGGTATTTTCATTTTATTTTGGGACATTGTGGTTCAGTAAGATTAGTTCTGTTATGCGATTAATTTTTTGTGCGATTAATCACCTGTAATTAATTAATCAAAATAATCTATTTTAATTTCAATGATTTTTTTTAACCCAATATTTGCTGTTAACAGCCTCATTTTGAGGTATTTTATTTAAGTTTGTGACAGTAAAAGTTCAAAATAAAACTAAAAAGGTGGCTTTATTAGTTATTTTTTAATATATATTATTATAAAAGACTTACAACCTTTACTTTGACACCTCCAACGGGTGATTTGTTTCAATCTTGAACAAATAACAAAATGAAAAACGTAAAAATATAACAGGACTAAAGTTTTAATTATTTATTTAATATTTATGTTTTTCTTAAACGGGATAAAATTCTCCTCCAGGTGTGCAGAACACAGCAGTAACCATCCGACGCAAAAGTGATAAAAATAATAATAATTAAATTCACTGTAATTAATGCTGATTAGCACGAAAATTTAACAGCTCTAGGTAAAATATTAAAATATAATCTAAAAATGGCTCTATGAATTTTTACTGATATGACAAAATTCCAATATTTACTTTTACAGCAACAAGGGGTAATTTTTTAATCTTAAATATTTAAACAAAAAAAAACCCCACAAAATAACAATTTTGTGGGGTTTCTATATTGCTCTAGTTTAACACATATAAACAGTAGTTTAAATGAAATGGTCGTATAAATAAACAGTTGGAATATTCTCTTTATATTTGAGAACACAACAATAATTACAGATTAAATATGAGATTAATACCATTTTTTTGTAATTCTTTGTGATAATTGTGATAATTTGACGCCCTATTTTACTTGTTCATATGAATTATCTTTTATTTTCAAGTTTTCTTTCTCAGTAAGATAAAAAAATCTTGAAGTAATGTCTGTTTCAAGTAGAAGAAACGAAGAAACAACTGTTCTTTTTTATGCACCTTTAGCTCACAAGAACAAGCATGAAAGTGTCTTGAAATGCTAGCAGGTTTATTTTGTGGAAAAGACACTGATAAGCAAATGTGTTCACAAGTTCTTACAAATGTAAACTATGATCATGTTCTAAAGCTCATTTTCTGGTTCTGATTTAGCAAACATGAGAGGATCATTGCTGAAAAAAATCAGCACGAAATGTCAGTGAAAGAACTCACCTGTCTGGGTTTAGTTAGTCTCTTTCCACTGGAGCTCAGTGGATGATCACTATTGTTTGATTGTTGGTGGAGGAGGAATAATGTTGAAAGTCAGATGTTGTCTCTTTTTGTACACATTAGTGAATAGATGTGTTGTCATAAATATTTGAATAGCAGGTTGTGTGTGGGTTCAGGTTACTTCCTGGTGGAAACCAAACTGTGCTCATTGTTAGAGAACTGTTTCTAATACGTAAGAGCGATTCATGTCAGTTTATTCAATGTTAGAGCTGCCTTTATGGTTTGTTAGGGTAAATTCAGGTTCCATGAACCGTAAAGAGCCACTCCAATGAAAATGGTGTTTTCAACATGTTCATTTTTCTGACGATGGAGGACATATATTAAGAAAATTAAGATTCAAACTTTATTTCTGAGAATTTTTTTTATTCAAATTGTGGTGAATCAGAAATTAACAAAAAAAAATGTGAAAAAGCTTGTATCTGTTAAGTACAAACTAGTCTGCTCCATTCTGATATTTATTAATGTCTTCCTCGTTCTCCAATATTGCTCGCCATTCCTGTTGCACCAGAAAAGTTAGGTTGGGGTTGTGAAGGTTGTAAGTAAGAAGGAGGGAGTGTAAACAAAGGGATGATGGGAAATGAGGGGAGGCTTACTCTGTGTAGAAACTACATCCTAGAAAATGACTTTGATTTTGGCTAAAAACAGCAAAATCAAAAAAAAAAGAACACTGGGAGCGCTTTTACAATAGATCTAAAGATGATTGGAGCAGGAAGTTGAACGTCTCTTCTCTCCGGATCTCTCAGGGCCGGCTGGACCATGCTGATCAGTGCATACTGGCACGGCCTGCACCCCGGCTACTACCTCTCCTTCCTCACCATCCCCCTGTGCATAGCCGCAGAGTCCGCCATGGAGGCCTCCGTCCGATCAAAGCTCGGTCCCGGCGGGCAGAACATCTTCGACTGGGTCCACTGGTTCCTGAAGATGAGGGCCTACGACTACATGTGCATGGGATTCGTGCTGCTGAGCGCCTCCGACACCGTCAACTACTGGATGTCCATCTACTTTATCATCCACATCATCGCCGTCTCCTGCATAGTAGTGGGGAGGGCCTTAGGGGGAGGGAAGCGAGAAGGCAGGAGAGGAGACGGAGAGAAGAGGGGAAAAAATGAAGACAAAGTGGATTGAATAACCTTATTTTTGGGACAGAAAAAGTTTTGTTTTGACAAAAAAAAAATTCAGGGTCATATTTTATGTGAAAAAAAGTGTTACTTTTAAATCCAAGTGAAATTTCATCATTGATAAATTTATGTTTTATGAGGTCAACGAATGTTTGGAAGGGTAATTTTTAAAGCTTTTGAAGATGAAGACACAGAATAAACTGTTAAATTTAGGCTGTTTTAAGTTCAACACAAAATCTTAAACATACTGTAACTTTTCAACCGTTAACGTGATCATTCTAGCAGATTTTGAAGTAGAAAAGCGCAGCTTTTCTACTTCAAAATCTGCTGGAATGATCACGTTAACGGTTGAAAAGATACAGTAAATCAAAGAACATAAAAAGTTTTCAATTTTTAATCCCAAGAATCCCTTAGAATATCACATTGTGTCGACCGACCCCCCCTTTGTGTTCCTGTCAGTGATTGTAAGCACTTCCCATCAAACCGGGACTAACATGGATCCAGTCGCTCACTGCCCACATGACTCCACTGCCATCGTGTGACGCCACAGGAGAGGGACCAACATCGATAAAAGCTTTTATGCCATCGCTGTAAGCTGCCAGCGCTTGTTGTGAGTCAGCTTTAGTATTAAGAAGAAAAAATATCTGTCTGAAACTGATTTTAGAGTTTCAGTCATTTGCTTTGTTTATGATGAATGACTTTATTTAACATTTATCAGTTAATTTCTTAAAATAAATTGTTAAAAATATTTACTGTTATTTTTTTTTTTACTTAAATTGTTCTCTTTTTGATGTGTTTATCAGATAATTTCCTGTCTGCTTTTGTTATCTATATTCAGACAAAAAAATGTTTAAAATTTGAATTTTTATCTAAAACCCTGACTGTCCGCTGTGATTTCTATATTGTGCCTGGGCTGATGGCTGCACATTTGTGTCGTTTTTATCCCCCTGCCTTTTGTTTTTTTTGAGTGTTTTTGGTTCATTTTCACACTTGTGCTGTAACTCTTTCTGCTTTGTGACGTTGTTACTCGCAGAATAAATAAATGTCATCAGAATTTCCTTGTAGGAGTTCAAACGTTGTATCGTTTGCAGATTATTTGAGTTGTCTTTCAAACTGTGTATTATATATAAAGTAAATTTAAGACATACACTTAGATTACAACAATGCTTAAATTCTATGAAGTTATTTCAATATTGTAAATGTATCAAATGTGTATTTTTTTTAGCATCCTCTAATTTTTTTCGTTTTGTTTGTTATGAGATGAGATCTTCAAGAAAAAATTTGATTTTTTTTTCTATTTACTCTTAGTGAAATTAAAAAAACACATTGTTTTCCTTTTTTATTTTGATGTGGATGAGCTGGCATATAAAAGGTTAAAACAGTGAAAACCACAGATACTTCTGGGAAATAAAGGGTTAAAACACACAAGGAAGTTCCTGTGTGTCCATTTAAGAAAAGGCTAAAGTCCACCAGAGGAAACACAGGGAAGTGTTTGTATTCGCAGCGCTTCCTTGTGAAGAGCAGCTTCATTTGTTTCCTGAACTTCTGATTTAATTAGAGGAACTTCAAAATAATTGTAAAAAATGACCAGTTTTCTGAACAGACAAGATTCATATCAAGAATACGACTATTTTCCAGGTAACCTTGTTTGCTTTTATTCGGTTTCATCAATTTTAAAAAGACAAAATCATGAAGTGATGTAAAAATCTGGAAATCAGATCTCTGGAATGTCTTACCGTTGACAGGAGATGCATATCCTGGTGACCATCACTCCCTTAGACTGCGTCGGCTTTCATCTGGAAGGTCCATTCACAATATTCCTCATTACAACCCAAGTTTGAGCGATGGAGGGGACAGTGAAGACGACAACCAAGGCCAGCCGAGAGAACTCAGGAGCCTCCCACGACACATGGCGATCAAAAAAGCCAAACTGTAAGAAAACTAATATTAGGTTTTGATAAAACAAATATATATGGTGGAGAAAATCCCATATTTTAAAGTGAAGATGCTGTCATTCTGGGATTTTCTATCCTTAAATTGAAGTTCCACTTAAAATAGCATTTATTAAAATCAATTTTTATATTTATGAGTTCTTAAACGTGTGTCTTTTGTGTCATACCAACTTTTTTTTTGGTTGTTTTTCTTAAACTTTCTGTTTTGTTCAAATCTTGTTCATAAATCATAAAATGCCAAACGAACCCTCGCTAAATGTCTGCAGGTGAAGTTCAAACTTTAGAAACAACTAAAATCTGATCAGAAATCTCGGTCTCCCATTTCAGGAAGAGTCGGGGCATCCAGGTTCCCGTTCTCTCCAAGGCGGAGATGTGGAAACAAGATAAGCTCAAAAAGCTGCAAAAGCTCCAGAACAAAGCCAGAGAGATTCTCTTCTTTTTGGCTCTCTGGGGGAAGACGTTGCAAAAGATTGGAGGTGCCTGTCGTTTAAATGCAGGAATGTGAAGTTTTAACGTGTCGATTTTAAATCGATTTCTCCCCACAGGAAACTTTGGAGGAGGCGTCCAGTCCTACTTCCTGTTCCTGCGGTTTTTGGTCATCCTAAACTTTGTGTCGTTCCTGCTGATGGCCGGGTTTGTCATCATCCCCAGCCTCGTTTTCAGACAGGTGGGGGTCAGCTTCATGAACAGCAACAGCACAGGTAAGGAGGGGGCTTATGACTCATCCCATATGAACTAATAGGGGGATATTTGACCCCTGACCCCTTCGAAGTAAGATTTTGAGACTTTTCATAAGGTTTGACCTTTTAGCACTGGAGCTCCAGTATTCATGTTCTTTGTTAAAGTTAAAGATTTAGTGTTTAAGTGTCACCGATGACGCCTCAGGGGTTAAAAGGTTAAGTATATGGGGTCAAATCAGGAAATACAAAAATACATATTGAAAACTTCAAGGAATTATAGAAATGTTGAAAAAATAAAAATCAATATTTGAAAAAATAATATTGAAACCAAAAAAAAGGAAAGTTGAAAGTACAGCTAAACATTATGTTTTTAGTTGGTAACAGTTTTAGCTTTTTTTATTCAAGTTTCGAATTTACATTTTTTTCTCCAAATCTTCAATATTTCTTTAATTTTTCAAATGTTCAATTTTATTTTTTCAAATTTTCAATAATTCAAAAATATTTTTTTTCGATTTTAAAACTATTTTCAATTTTTTCTTTCTTTTCAAATTTACATTGCCTTTTTTTCAACAAATTTTTCAAATTTTCAATCTTGTTTTTCATTTGCTTTAAGCTGATCCTGAGAGAAAAGACTTTTGAAGTGAATGTTGCAGAGCGGCCTAATCTAAAGACACATCAAACAATTTTCCTGTGTGGTCATCATTAAAAACAAGAATCCTTCTCACACATCGATGAGATGTTCTAAGCATCACTCCTTTGAATTTTTAAGGGTGAAAATGTACAGATTTCTGAGCTTGATGGGATTTTTCACTTGCAGGAACGATGAGTAGAATCATTGACGGTTGCCATGTTTTCCAGGTGAAGAAATCTGCACAGTCTATGAACCCAATCCTCCAGGTCTGGTGGTGTTCTACGATTATTTCCTTAATCTGCTTTCAGGAACGGTGAGGAACCTTGAAATGAACCCTTCTTTCCTTTCTGTGATGACCCAGATCCAGACACAAGTGTTGCGTTTAGTGTTAAACCAGAGTAGCAGAAAATCTAAAATCCAATAATATTTGTTTCACTTTATGTCGTCAGGATAATAGGATTTCATTGTATGAATAAAAGAGCCTAAATTTATAAATCAGAGTGTAAGGTTGTCTGATTTATCTTTCGTAATTTTCAGAATATAATGAGTTTATCATTTTTTAAGGACAGTTTTCTAATTTTCTGTTGACAATCGTCCTCTCTGTTACTTTCAGGGGTTTATGGAGTATTCCTTCATGTTTTACGGTTACTACAACAACACCATGGTGGAGGACAGGAACTTCTCTTATAAAATCCCCTTGGCGTACCTTTTTACCGCCATCTTCTACTTTGCCTTTTGTCTGATTTGCATTGTTACACGGTCAGTCCCACGACGAAAAACCCATTTTTTTTTTTTTTTTTAAGTAAACATGTTTCCCTTAAATATTTAATGCTGGAGTTCAGACTTAGACCACCTTTTCTGACTGGCTGCTCACACACACAGCATGGGATCTGCAGCTCGAGTTGCCGTGGCAACGGGAGGCAGTACCGCGGTGAACTACAGCATGATTGTGTTCACTGGATGGGACTACGGTTGCCTGGGAGACACGGCGACCAAGTTGAAGCAGAAAAACCTCCTCTATCGATTACAGGTCAGAAGACGCTTTACGTAACAGTGAAGTGGAAGAGATTCAGACAGATTCCCTACATTAAAAACAATGTTACATGATCGTTTCTTTTCATATAGAAGTGTTTTAGGGATGTCTTTTTTTTTAATTTTTTTTAATAAAAGGAAAGAGGAACAACTTATATTGTCTATCTCTTTTAATTAGTAAATGAATTGATAAAAAGAAAAACATTTTGCCGATATGAATACACAAAACATACTGCAGATGTAAGATACAAGGCGAGAATATTGTAGAAAGAAATTACAAAAATTTAAAATTAATAATATCAATCAGGAGAGCAGAATGAATACAATATCTCAGGTATGACTATTTTTTATTTTCATACGATAGATTTGTTGTGATGAATTATTTTTGAAAATGTGATATAGTCGTGTTTTTTTCCTTTCTGTGTTCAGTTTATTCCATTTATTTACTCCATATACTGACACACAGTAGAAGTATTCTGGGTTTTCGTTTGATAAATATTTCAAGCCCTTTCAAATTAAAATGACTCTTTCTTTTAATTTATTTTTTCATTACATTAGGTGGAAGGCATTTCATCTTTACCCTATACATTTTAAAATATTAAAGTTAACAAGATCCAAAAATTATAATAATTTTAATTTTATAAATAATATGTTACTTCCTGTTCTTATTGTTTTTTTGAAATATGTAAAGAGGATTAGTACATGTATTATAAATTTTATCACACATTTCTATACAATAGTTCATGTATGTCATTACCAAATAAAATGATATAACATGTCTTCACATCATCCTTCATCTTTCTTGGTTAGGTGGATCTGGAGGAAGAGCGCTTAAAGAAACACGCCGCTTCTCTGACCTTGCTGCAGAAGTTCGGCTTACACTCTCTCCGCCTTCTGATGTTTCTGTTGGTGCTCGGCCTGAACATAGCCGCCTTCTTTGGGATCTTTTACGCCACCAGATACAGCCAGGTAAATGAAGCAAAGCTACTCAGTTGGATGAGATTCACTACTGAATGACTTTTTGCCTTCAATCTAGGCCCAGCAGAATCAAAGTGCAGGGATCCAAGCTTTATTCTATGAGTACCTGCCGTCAGTGGTCATCAGTGCTGGAAACTTCTTGGTGCCTCTTTTGTGTGACCAAATCGCTAAAGTAGAGCGTTATTCCCCCAGCATCACTGTTATAGTAGCACTTTTGAGGTTTGTACCATTTTGTTTTGTTTGAAGAAGCTAGAAAAAGAACGTTAAATTAGGGGAGATTTGTCCAAACATTAAATCAAAAGACTTTCTATGAATCACAAAGATAATTTACAATCAATATGTAATAACTAATAAAACTTAGTTTTGATTTGAAAGAAATGCAAGAATTGACAGCCTAGTTTAGATGTGTTTGTTATGTTTTGTACCAATGCCATTTAGGTAAGGATGTCTGAGTTAATTGTAATTACCAAACTCTTCTCCCTCTCCAGAGCAGTGGTTCTGCGTTTTGTGAGTCTGGGTGTCCTTCTTTTCACCTTGTGGGATCAGATCACCTGCAAGGGGAAGATAAATGACCTGAAATGCATGTTGTGTGGATACAACTATGAAAGTTATCCGGTAATATACTCTTTCTGTGCAGCTGAATTGATGCTTTTGATCAGTAATACACCTAAAAATCTTCAAGAAACCAGTTCAAAAACCAATTAAAACAAAGTGATTTTTTTCGTTAGCCAGTATACTCTGAAATATTGAGCAATTTACAAATGATGTCTTACGGTAACGACTTCTGACTTCAGTCTTTAATGTTTTCTGGTTTTTGCTTGTTTGTCTCCTGCTGATTAAGTGTTGGGAAACTCGAGTGGGGCAGGAGATGTACAAGCTGACACTGTTTGACCTCCTCATAAACATTGCTTTGCTCGTCCTGGTTGAATTTCCACGCAGGTACTGTGTTTAGAAACAAGATACTACCACGTACTGTTTATGCATTTTTTAACTGCATGTTCTCTATCGTGGATCTTAGGATGGTGGTCGACAATTGGTCCAGTAAAATATCTCAGCTGGTGGGCCGGCAGGAGTTTGTTGTTTCCTCCAGTGTTCTGGGACTGGTCTACAGCCAGACGGTGGTCTGGACGGGAGCTCTGTTTTGCCCTCTGCTGCCCCTCATCAACACTGTAAAGTTTGTCATCCTCTTTTACTGCAAAAAGGTGAAATTCCGCTTTAATAGATAGCATGTCGCATCACAGTTGTTCCTTTTGGCTAATCTTCTTATCTCTGTTGCCACTTTCCTTTACAGATAACACTGTTCTCCAACTGTCGGCCGCCCCAGAAGACGTTTCGCTCCACCACCTCAGCCTTCTTTTTCCTGGTGGTCCTGCTCTTAGGCTGGATGCTGGCCTCAGTTGTCTTGATTTACAGTATTGCTGTGTGAGTGCTGATGTTTGTTGGTAACATAGATTATAGTGTGAAGGCTTTACAGCGTTCACACTATAATGATTCTCCTCCTCCTTTCCGTACGTTTATCTGCACATAAAAACTCAGTCGCAATTTTAGCAATTTCATCAATCTTGGTACCACAAGGTTCAGCTCGTTCAGAACATTACTGCTTACACTTTTGGTATTTATAAAATTTATAGCTTTTAAAAAAAATATTGAGCAAAATACAGTATGTCCCATAGCCAATTAATGAGAATTTGCTCAAATCTTTCAAAAAGCTGTGAACTTTAAAACTTGTGAACTTCAGCTAGATACCATTCAAACTTTAAAATGTTCAGCAACTTCTGGGTTTTTTTAAGGTAATTTGGAATTTTGCTTTTAATTTAGCAATATGCTGTTTTGGGCTGATTTAGACATTTTTCCAACTTTTTTACACTAATTTGGAGTTTACCTAATATTTTAACCACTGATTTTGCTAGCTGTTTTGTCATAATTAAACTTTTTTAAAAATATTTAGACAAATTTAGAGTGTAGGAAATATTTATTTCCTGATTTAGCTTTTAGAAAGCTGTTTGTAAAAAAATTGACTTTTTTTTACGTTCTTTTGGCAAATTTGGAGTTCAGCTAATATTTTAGCAGACTAGCTGTTTTAGCAAAGTTAGACTTTTTTTTAAAGTTCTTTAGACAAATTTGGCCTTTAGCTAATAAATTGGCAAGCTTTCAGTTTCAGCATTTTCAGCTATCAGCTTGAACATTTTCAGCTATCAGTTTCAGCTATCCGCTCTGGCAGCTTCAGTGGCCACATTAAGTTTACAGCATTCACACTTGCATTATCACAGGTAATGCTATATATCTATTTTTTCTGCTGGTCAGAAAGTTAAGATTTGGCACATTTGTTGCAATACAAAAAAAAAAAAAACCTATGGCTTTTTCTAAAAATTTGTGAAAATATTTCTGAGTGGCGTTCATTGTCTGTCCATGCAGGATCCGACCTTCTCTGGGATGTGGGCCTTTCCGTTTCTCTGACAACATGTGGTCAGTTGTACCAAAGTCTTTATACAGCCTCCCTTTAGTCACACAAGAGTTTCTTTTCTTCCTCGGCTCACAGGCGTTCACAATTCCCCTGTTTTCATTATCAAGGTAACTTTAATTTACAATCCAGATTGCATGGTGCAGGCATATTAACTACATTTTTCTTTAAACCTATCTTGTTTCTCCCTGCTAGCTTGGTGATGTTCTACGTCATAGCTTTGTTCTCTATCTATGGGAAAAGTGTAAGACTGCTAAGACAGCAGCTCAAAGGGGTAAGTTCTGATATCTGAAATACTTAGTTAAGCATTGGTCATGAGTTTAAACAGACCGTTTTCCAGTATTTCATGTTTCACTGTAACTAATACAGGATCTGGTCTTTTTGGCTTACAGGAGAGCCGGGATAAGCAGTTCTTAGTCAAGCAGATTGGGGAGCTCAGTCAGTAGATGCCAACACCCGAATCCACCAGTAAAAAACTGGACATTATTTAGTCCTGCAATAGAGAAACACGAGACAACATGATAAAGCAAGTTTCTAAGCATGTTTGAATGAAAAAATACTGTTTCATATTATAAAGAGTGAAACCAGATATTTCAAAATAAAATGTAAAAATATTGTCAATTAAAAAAATGTTTAAAGGACTTTAAAAAGTGATCATTTGAGCTTATGTGTTTCTGAATGTTTTCAAATATAGATTTTGAAAAATGTAGTGCATGTTAAATTCTACTGTTTAAGGAAAAATACAAGAAACTGTAGCTTTTATTCTGTTTTTGTGAAGATATTAGGAATGAAAAAGAACTGGATGTTTATCATTTTTGACTATGTATATACTCAAATATTTTTTATTCTTCTATGTTGTGATTTATTTGTGTTTTCATGATGAGAAGTTCATCATTTGCTGTTGTGTTTGTTTTAATTGCTTTTTAAAGTGTAACCTTTCTCGCTTGTGAAAAACATTTGTTTTGAATAAAAAAGTGGGCACTCTAGCACCATCTAGCGTTTATTCTTTGTAATTACCTGGGAAAGCTCGTCTTTTTGTGTACTTCCTGTTCGGGTTTACTGCTTCCGGTGGACCACAGCAAACCTGAAGTAGATGCATGTTCTCTCCAAAAAGTCGATTAGATTAGTTTGTTTGTTGTGAGATCTTAGCATATTGAGGACAATAGTTTTATCTTATTTAAGAAGGCATGTTTGCCGTCATTAATTTAATGTGGACAACAACAATTTTGTACTAACGTTTTAAAATGATCCAATTACGCATATTTTTCATTTAAACTACTGCTTGGTGACCGGTCAATTGAATGTTGCGCTGATTGGCGTTCCATATTTTAGTTCAAAGTTTCGTGTCTGTTTGGGATTTTTTAAATTTTATTTCTTATAAATTTGGAGTTAGCTTACTGCTAACAATGAATATCCTTCCCAAGAAAAGCTGGCATGTCCGCAATAAAGACAACATCGCGCGCGTGCGAAGGGACGAAGCCCAGGCTGCAGAAGAGGAGCGCGAGGCTAAACGCCGCGCGGAGCGTGCGGAGCAAGAGGTATGCTAGACTGTACTATCCGGTTTGTGTGTTTACATCTGCTGTGTTAAGTGCAGGCAGGTCACGTGACAGTTTAAGGTCGTAAGGCTAGTTCTGAGCTAAAAATGAGTTTGAAACCTCTGTGGAACTGAGTTAGTTGAAGGCAAAGCTGCACACCTACTTCTCCAAGTGTTATGGAAACCTGACCTGATTAATTTAACTTTCAGCAATCCTTCCCACAGTGACCAGTTACTTTTATTATTTAGTAAACTATAAGGTAACAACATATTTAGCTAAATAATGCATATACAATTTTCCAAAATCCTCAAAGATTAATGTAATTATCTGTATAGGAACAAAACTCATATTTTTGTTATAGATTTGAATGTTTTAAAGGTGTACCCAGAAATAAAAATCTGTTTTTAATGTTGTCATACTGCAATTCTGGGTTTAAAACTGAACAGTAAGTTCATTGAACCAAATTGTGGAGAAAAAAATGCTCTCCATTTTGTTTTTGTTGAAGGTTTTAAATATGTGTTATGCTAAATTTAAGAGGGATTTTTAAATATAGTCTTTTCATATTACACCAGGCTTTGTTTGCCAACCAAAATGTTTTTTTCTTCATTGTTACTTTCTTATTGGAAAATAAAAAAAATGATTTTTCTGAATTATTCTTTTTTTTTATGGTTTGTTCAGTAATATACAAATAATAAGTCTGATCTAAACAAAACCGTGACCCAGAAATTGAAGTTAGAAAAAAGTGTATCGTTGCATCTCTGATACTGAGCTGATGTTTATGTATGGATTGTATGATGTGAATCTGAAATAGATTCAAACTACACAGCAAGTAATAATGTTTGTTTCTGCAGGCCCGGACAGAATATCTGAGGAGAAAGGCCCGGGCGGGTCTCCCATCAGAGGAAAGGACAGAAGAGGATGGCAGTCAAAGCGGAGGACATGTGGAGCATCTCAACCTTTTTCCTCTGGAGGAGTCTTCAGAGAAGAAGGGCAATGAGGAGTATCTCAAAGAAAAGAAGGAAGAAAAGGTGATTGTGCTACTGGTTCTGTTGTTTATAGATTTTTCTTGAGTAAACACAGTTCCCGTCATTGTTTCAATAATTAAATAAATGCATTTTTGTATTTTTTTCCATTTGTTGGACCAGAGGAGAAATGTACACATTCCAGGAATTTCATTGTCTGGTCCAGCACAGCCAAAACTGGGGATAGGGTATCTCTGTGAAATGAGCTGACTGTACTGTCAGAAATTTTGTTTTCTTTCTGTTTTTTGCATTTTTTGTTTAAAGAGCCTATATCATACTATTTTAAGCTTCTCAGAGTAACCTGTTGCCACAGATATAATATCTTACCTCTGGCACACTAAGGAATTATTTTTTTTTATGAAATATGAGTTATTTTGCCAAGCTCACGTGTGGCCCTAACTTCTAAAAGTTTGTTAATATTTATGGCTAAGGTGCTTGTGGAACACCACTGCTGACATTACACCAACTCTACTGTGCTTTACTATTAATCTACTGTTTTTGAACAGATTTTAAATACTTTCAAAACTTTAGCAACATTTTTCTCTGATTTCTCTTTTTCTGTTTAAAAACATATTTTATGCTGCACAACAATGTTTATTGACTTTACAGAAAGGACTTGCAAATAAAATACATGTGCATATTCTTTTATTAAACTGTTTCTTTTGAACCATGAAGCAATGCCAGGATAACAGGAATAGCAAGTAGGGAAAAAGAGGACAACTCACCCTAGTAGACATAAGAAATAAGGTCTACTAGGTCAATAATGTTGTTGGGGTTGGATGATCTTATGTGGAACCGGAAGTCTTTTATTTTGAAAGGAAGTCATATGTCATAAAAGTAAAACACAGATTTATTTTTCTTTAGTAAATTCTTGTTTTTATTTATGCAAAAAATAAATATATTTCATGTTAAAAGTAAGAACATTTTCATAAAATTGAAATACGATTTCACGGCTCCTACTTGATTTTGATCAATAAGAAACTGACCTAAATGGCTCTTTTAGTTTGAAAGGTTGCAGACCCCTAGTATAGGCCCTCTAAAACTACTCTTGATTCTACTTCTGTACAACAACGTTCAGTCTTCTTTTAGTGCAGAAGAAAAGGAAACAAAAGAGAAATTGCATGAAAAGGCGATGCATTTTAAAAATATTGATCATTGGTACTCTTGTTTGTCCAGGAGAAGCAGGAGCGAGCCATCGGCCTGCTGGTTTCTTTAGGACCCCAGCCAGGCACTGAGGTGACTCCATGGTACATGCTAAGCAGCGCAGAAAAAGAAGAACAAGAATCTGACAACAAGAAGGGCGTAATCGAAGAGGTAAAGGAGAAGAAGGACCGCAGGCTGAAGGAAAGTTTGGATCCTCTGAGAGAAATGAAGAAAGCTTTGGGGGGAAATGAAAGGAAGCCCCACAAGAGCAAGAAAAAGGAGAAAAGAAACAAGGAAGAAAAGAGGAGCAGCGGGGAAAGGTAGCAGGAAAAACTTTTTTTTTCTAATGATGTTGATTACATAACAAAAACACTTCTTTTTTGTCATTTCAGCTCTATGGAAAGATTGCGTGCTGAACGCTTACAAAGAGAAGCTGAAGAACGGAGGAGAGCCCAGGCTCTGCTGGAGCAGAGGAGTGGGAAAAGGAAAGACGCAGCGCGAGAAATGGATGACAGGGAGCGGCCTTACAACAGTGCTTACTTCCCAGAAATTGCCCGAAAGCGACAGAGGCGAGATCGAGAGAGCTGGAGAGATGAGATTCTCAAATCCTGAGAACTTTACTTGGATTATAATTATATATACATATATCTCATTAGTCTGAACATTTTACCATGATTTCCCATGATTATTCCATTTTTGTAATTCTTCCTGTTTTATCCATAAAAGGAAAGTCCTGCAGGAACTAAGGGTCATGTCCAACAGCAGTTTCCTCCACCCCCGCCGCCGTTTCACTCATGAGCACATCAGCAGGGCAGATGGCCGCCGTCACAGGGGGCCTGAAGCACAGGCTGTCGAGAAGAAAAACCCTCAACCACTGCTCGCCCGGCTTACATCATTGTAAAAAAAAATGATATGTTTGTGCTGAAATAATTTATTCCCACATGACTCATCAATAAAAATAGTCTCGTGGATGTTTTATCATCTGTTTGGATGTCAATATTAAGGTTTAGGAAATATTTAAGCCTATAGGTTTTTTGTTTTAGTTGTTCTTAGTGTTTGATTTAAAAAAAAAAATGCAAAGACTATTTCAACTTAAAATAGGATTTTGTGTTATCTGGATGTTTGTGAAAAATACCAAAGTTAATAATTCTGTATCAAAGTTTTATTATGCTTCAGTTAAGAGTGGACATGGTTCCTGCAGGGTCTTAAATATCCCTGGATTAATAAAATCGATTAATCCATCAAAGCTTAATATATCAATAATCAATCCACAAAAGGTTTGCTAGCTTGATGCTAATATATACTGGGATTTCCCATTAGACAGCTAATGCTAATGCTCGGTCGAGCTAAACATACATTACTGACAAAACATCTTTAAAAACTCACTGGCTACATTTTCCAAACTCCTTTGAGGAAATATTTTAAAAGTATGAGCACTATTTTTGCTCATACTTTCTTCTTCTTCTGGATTAAGGGGCAATGTGATCGCCACCTAGTGGCCAAACTGAAACGCTCTCCAGAAGAGGCAGAACAATTGTTGGAGTTTCTCCATTTGAGAATCCACGTAACACCGTACGCTATTAACAATCTCATCATAATTTCACTGTATGTGAACTGTATCCAATTAATATGAAAATCTTCAAAACATATAAAGATTATTAATGTATTTCTAAACAAATGTGTCTAAATGTGTAAACCGTTCAAAACTTAAAATTGAGTTGAATCAAATTGGATTGAGTGGATCAAAAAAAATTGAGAAAAATCAGAGTTGAATCAAATTGATTCTGGAAAATATTGGTGATACCCACCTCTAGTTTTAAAAAGTCTTAAAAGCGTTGAATTTATGACTGAAAATAATACCTTAAATAGCCTTTTAAAAAGTCTTGAATTTTAATAGCTAAGCCTTAAAATATGTGCGGCATGAAACTTCTCCATTTCACATTTCTTGTGATTTAATAGTTGTTTGTCCACCGCCAGTTTGAAAAAAGAAGAGTGTTAAAGTATCACAGCAGGGACCATCACAAACAAGATGAGAAGCTTTTGATCATGAAATGGGAATATATTACTATGCATGGAAATAATGTATTAAATGGGACATAGACTGAGAAACTGGCCTAAATGTTTGACATGCATAGCCTTTAAAGGGTCTTAAAAAATTGTAGCATAAAGAAACTATAGGAACCCTGGGTGGGAAAAATTGATCTTTATTGCTTCAATACAACTAGTTTGGTGTGTCTTAGGCAAATTGGTAATTGAATTGACCTAATGTTAAAAAAGAAATACACTGATTTTAATCAATGTTGGAAAATAAATAAAAAATAAAATACATTATTTCAGACATGCAAAGAGATAATGGTCATATCAGATAATTACTGCAGTAATTGGTGAAACAATAAAGTTTCTTTTACATTTACAATATAAATCCTGATTTGATGGCTTTATTCACGGATCGATCGTTTTGATTTAATAATCCGGTGTGAAATCCTTATCAAGAGACTGCTGAGCCACAGTTGACAGACTATTAGCTCCCAGTGGGAATATTATGGGCTCTCTGTGTTTTCCAGCTCCAGGATGACCAAGCAGGAGTATGACAATGCGCGCGCTGTCTGTCTGACGTAGACAGGCGGAGGAGAAAGCACAACCTGCAGATCTGTGACTTCCATGAGGCGGTGGATTCATAAATAGAAGAGCGCGCGGATGGTTGTTTTCATCTCCCCGGAGCGCGCGCGGCGCACCGAGGACGCACAATAGAGCATCCTGATCTCCGTGTTTAATTGTGGATTAGAGGAGGAGGGGAGGAGGAGGAGGGGGGAGCACAACAAGGAAGGCGAGGAGACGCTCTTTATTATTAGGAGGTGGTGGAGGGGGTAGACGGAGTCGGAGGGAGCCCGGAGACCGTGGCGGGGACGACGGGAGCAAAGAGGACACCGACAGGCGGCGGCGGCGGCGCTCGGATGGTGGAGCTGCTCCGGACGCGGCGACGATGCGGCCACACTGCTGGGTGATGGTAGCGCTGGCGGGGATCATGTCATACCTCAGCCCGGAGAGAGCCCTCGGAGCCCCGCAGAGGGAAGGTGAGCAGAGGAGGAGATGTTGTCAGTGGGAAAAAAAAGAAGGAGGAGAGAGGAAGGGGGCCTCCTCCATCTGAGGTGAATAACAGTCTGACAGAGGCGATGGATGATTCCTCCATCAGAGGAGCAGCGGGGCTGGTGCGCCTTTAGGCCCGGCTCCTGTTTATCTTCATTTGCTGCAATCGGGGCCCGGATATCGACGGCATTTAAATAAATAATTAAATGTAAACAAAAAAACTCAGAATAATCCGCGCATGGCAGGAGAGATTATTCATCCCAGCATCACCATCGGCATCTTTATTCTGATCCTCAGCCCTCACAAGCTGCCAGTGTTGTGCTTGCAGTCATTGTATGATGGTGTATTGTTTTGATTAGAGCTGCTGGCACGCAGTGTTGTGAGGAAAAAAAAAAAAAGAAAAAAGGCCCCCATGTTCGGGTTCCTATTAATATGCAGTGTCTGTCTGGACATCTGTCTGGGCACAGATGAAAGAATAGGACTGCTCACAAGTGTGCGCAAAAGATGGGATGTTGGTGGCGCATGTTTGGAGTGAAGGCAGGCCCGTTCAGAATCAGGACCACACATTTTGTCCTTGTTGTGAAGGTTGCATGACCATAAAGCTTTATCTCCTTTAGACTGCTTTATTGGAATTTCTTTATTTGTATCACTGCAGAACTAGAAGATCTGATGATTTTTTTAACCCTCTGACTGACATTTATAGCACAACTTACCATAACACTGGGACAAAAGGAGATGCAAAAATGTGTGGCGAGGGATTCTTAGAGGCATATTTAGGCTTCTAAATTATTTATCATGCTTCAGTATTTATGTATGCAGTGTTTAGAGTATCGTGACCTTGTCAAGGAATGTTTAGTTGAATTTTAATGAGAGACGTGGTCAGTGAAACCATGATGTTGTTAGGCTGGACAGTCTTAAACAACATCAACAAGACTTATCAATATGTTGCATTTAGAAATAAAGCACTCCCAATGATGTTGTTACCCAGGAAACTTTGAAATATCTTTATTGTCATCTTAAAAAGTCGTTAGTTAATACTGCTCCAAGGTGGTTCTATTTGCTTACCTGCTTCCAGACCCACTCCACTTTTTACGGTGTATTTTTTTTTACAATAGAGGACATATATTAAGAAAATAAAGGATAAAACTGCATTTATGAGTATTTTTTATTCAAATATTTGTGAATCAGGAGCAGAAAAAATACTAATAGATAAAGCTTGTAGCAGTGATGTAGAATCAACTCCCTGCTCCTCTCCAATTTGATGCATCCACTTGTGAACAAATAGATCCAAGTACGTCTTCATTTTCCTCGTCTGAGCTGGTATCTGGCTCAAAACTACTGGATAGCTGGATAGCTCTGAAATTGTGCACCATTTTTGATGCAGGGATAATGTTAGCTTTGGGTTGTGAGGGGCTGTAAGCTAGTGGAAGAGAGAGTATAAAAGGGATGATGGGAAATGCGGGCAGGCTTACTCTGCCCCAAAAGTCCTTCCCGCAACTCAGAGGCAAATTTCTGTTGATTTACTGGCCCCTTGCAGAACCTATGTCCCAGAAAACAACACAGATTTTTTTTTTCGGCTAAAATGGTATCCTCATAAATAAGGCTGTTCAGGCTGGACACATTTGGTTGAAGCTAAACATGAACCAAAAGACTCCTTTTGAGTGAGCAGTACAGTATGGACAGTTAATTCTGGCGAGCTGTTCCACTTAGTTAAGCCTCGCTTCCACTGAGAGGTTTATTTCGTGCCACATGTGCGGTGTAGACCGCTGGCGTGTCATTGTAGTACAACCGTAGTAAAGCAACAACAACAATGGAGGTCATCCAGCAGCTCGTCTATTTATTGGTGTACTTTTTATACATCGTGTATAACAGGAATTCAATGTTTTTTGAAAGAAGATTGTAGAAGAATATCGCTGTAAAGAGGAAAATGAAATTGCTAGCTTAGCGCTATATTGGTGCTTTCTAATGTCGTCATCACTTTCTGCCAATTAGCGGGTGGAAACAGCGGCTATTTTCCATGGACCTACAATGGATGGGGCCCCCAATACGTTTTTACATGGAAACGCTCAAAATACCGGACCAGACCGTACCGGACTGCTCAGTGGAAATGAGGCTAAAGTTTGTTTCTCCAGATAATCCAGAACAAATTTTTAGCATGATTACACCAAAGCAGACCCTGATCCGGGACCAGGAACTGCTGTCTTGGTGGTCTCGGTTTGTTTCCAATTGGACTGAGCTTTGGTTCGTTCTGAGTTTCATCAGTCTGAATAGGCTCTGCACTCGAAGTAAAACAACTGGACCAAAACAGCCACTGTAGCCGGACATTATGGGATGTAACATGGAGCAACAATGAGACACAACAACTCATTGAAATATGGTTGGATGGATGCAGGTTCTTTAAAATAACTTAAAACATGATACACAAATTGTTTTTTACTGTTTTCCCAACAATCATCATGTCATCGTCATTTATCAATGTACCTTAGCATCTCCTCTTCAGTAACCACCTTGCAGAATGCCTCCACACAGTACCAAAACAGCAGTAAACAGTGTGGAACCTGATGTTGGTTCAAAACTGATCAGCAAAACATCAAATTTGAATAAGTGAACTATCCCACCAAAGATTGCAAAGCTTAGGAGTTCCATTACTCTGTCTCTCATTGTTTTGACCCGCCCTCATAATTCCTGGCCAATGACTGAAGAGATTCTTACTCATGTGGTTTTGTTTACAAGCTTTGGTCTGAAACAGAAATTTACAGTAGACATCAGTCCGAATAGAGACCAAACACAAAGGTCAGGACTCGATCCGGACCAACGGACTTTTCCAGTCTGAATTCACTGGGAATGCTTTGAAAATAGACCAAAAGATGATTGGAGTGGAAATTTTAGGAGCTGAAAACTTCATTAAAAAAGGTTTTTTTATTAGTAAGTAAGTAAAACAAAAAGGGTTTTTGACTAAGCTGCCCTGCCCCTTTTCTTTTCTACAGATGGTCCCCTTCCCACACTCGACTACGTTGAGGTACAAATATCAAATATCCCAATCCCTCTCCTTCTCACCTGACTAGTAAACCTTCCTGATTTGATTAATTCTTTTCCAGTTTCTGATCCCTACCTACTTAGTGCTCCTTTTTTTGCCGAAATAACGATTCCAGGCTCCCTCCCTTGCTTCATAATTGTTTCCTTATAGTGGAATGCCGTTTCTGATATTACCCCCCCTTTCCCCGTGCTTACTGTCCTTACTGGAATGGTATATTTGTCACAGTTTATGAACTATACTTTTTTTTTCTTCTTCCTATTAGTTATGCAGTCAGTGCTGTTTTCAATCTAAAACCTAGTTTGCTTCTCCTGCTTTGTCCTCCCAAATCCCTGATGCAAACTGTCCATTGGGGTTCTTTGCTGTGTTGGAAATCTGCAGCTAAAAAACGCTCCAATGGTTTCCTTCTGAGCTCAACACCTCTGTTAACAAGATTTTACGCTTCTGTGATTCTGTGAAATCTCTATTTGTTTCCTGAAGTGTACATGTGGAGGCGTAAAACCCCTAAAATTTCTGCACTTACATTTTATTTTTTTAATCTTGAATTTTCTTCTTTCCAGTCTCTCAGACCAGGGCTGCATCCCTCTCGCCTCCACCCTACGTTGTCATCCTCATCTCCTGCTCGGGGCTCGTCTCTTTTGTTCTGCTGCTCCTCACCTGCCTGTGCTGCAAGAGAGGAGGAGTGGGGTTCAATGTAAGTCTTCAACATGTAAGAGATTTATTCACCTCTCTGCTTCCTTTAGTTTGTCTCACACTTTGTGCATGTCAGTGAAAGTTTTTTTATTCAATTTTCCCAATTTTTCCCTGCATCAAACTTCAGTGTTTTCTGTTAAATGTACAAAATTTGCTTTAAAATAATCCATTTTAGTAGATTTTAAAACATTGTGTGTGGCCCAACCAGGAGTTTGACAATGCAGAGGGGGAGGAATGCTCCGGGGGTTCCAGCCCCATCCAGGAGGACAGTCTGTCATCGTGTCCCTCCCTACCTGAGGTCTACACCTTACCGGTCAGAGACCGGTCCAGCTGCACCGCCCTGCAGGACGGAGCTGGTAATGCACCTGTCACACTCCGTCCACGTCTTCTTGCTCCAACAAACGAAGACACACGATTAGATACTGCATGGACTGAGCTCCTCACGGTCTGTTGCTCGAACCGCTGAAGTGGATCTATTAAAGGTCTCCAACCTCAAGTAGCCGTGGACTCCCTGCTGCCGTTCAGTGAAGTGGAAGTTAGGATCTGACAAACTTCTGCAGCAGAGTTTGGAATACTGTTAACCTGATTTTAAACTCAAAAAAAATGTTCTTCAAAAATATTTTCGTTTGCTTTTTGCTCTTTACAATGTGATTTTATACACATATATAGGAAATGGATGAACTTTTATTGATGCATCCTGGTGACAAAAGCTCATTCATTTGATTTAGACCTGGTGTTCACATCACATTTTGGGTTGTATGTTGATTCTGCTTAACAGGAGGCCTGCATCTAAAAATAAAAAAAGGCATTTCAAACAAGAACTTTGATCTTAAAAGGTCAATTATGATTTTTTTAAAACAAAAAAATTAAAAGTTTATTAACAAAAGTGGGCTCCAGGAGTTCATTTGTTCATTCTTTTTAAAAAAATTTTCTTTTACATCGTATAGAGCTTTTTTAAATCAATTTTTTAATACATTTTTGTTTGTTAAAAGATTTACCCTTTTTTAAAAATTAGAACATCATTTGCCAACATTTGAGTTAATCTAATTCCTATATATTTTCAATTTTTTTCCACAGACTCAAAATCTCAGTGTTTTAAAAGACACACTTTAAACTACCTTCAGGAGATTGGAAATGGCTGGTTTGGAAAGGTGAGAAAATCCCTCTTCACTGCCTCTTTCTGATAAATCGCGTTGGTTACTGGCTGGATCTCCCCTGGTTTTCGTCTGGGGTCTCCTCTAGGTGATCCTGGCTGAGGTGCTGTGTGACTGCAGCTCCTCTCAGGCGGTGGTGAAGGAGCTCCGAGTCAGTGCTAGCCCTCTGGAGCAGAGGAAATTCCTCGCTGAATCCGAGCCGTACAGGTGAGAACCATTCTTGAAACTTGCATTGAAGCAGCTTTTGCTACACAGGAAGGAACACAGCCGCTGGTATTTAAGAGTCCATAAATATTTTATTTGACAATAAAGCGAAAGAATGGAAGTGGCGTCACTAACTGACTAGTGACTTGGAATTATCTGGTTGAGTAAATTCTGAGTCAGAGTTTTAACTATTTAGGTACTTAAATGTTCAGCTCTTTCAAGAAATTCTTGCTTGTACGTTTGAATTTTAGAACACATAATATTTAGCATTTAATGCCTTTTAAAAACTATTGTTGGGCTTTTTTTATATTTTTCTATTTAGGATTCTTTCTATTATACTAATATTTTTGAAACTGAGACATTTTTTTAATTACAGGATATAAGTAGTAAATATCAGGGACGTGTATTGGCAAGAGTCTGGCAATACAATACCTATTGCGATACACGTGTCATGATAATAACATATACAGTATATATATATATATATATATATATATATATATATATATATATATATATATATATATATATATATATAAATATCCCAAGACAGTACCAGATAATATTTCACTATTTTTTTTAATTATGACTTAGGAATGATCTGATTATTAATAAGTTTTTCACAAAGTGTAAAATACATGTTATTTAATGAACAGAACATTAACTGTATCTCATAAACAATTTGTTTTTATCCAAGTACATTCATGGTGCTTCTCGTTTGGTAATTTTGAAAATAGTAAAGTAGAAAACAAAGGTTATGTGCGTATAAATAATTAATTGAATATTCCCTCGGCAGTATTTTTAAAACAATACAAGTATCGCCACATAAAGTATTGCGATATTTTCACTGAATTCATATGTTCTTACACTCCTAGAAAATATAGCTTTTATAATGTTTAAGACTTAAAATAAACATTTGTTTTCATTCTGAACTTTCTTGAGGAAATATATCAGTCAACTACATTTTAATGGCCTTTTACTAAAATCTCTGTTGCTACTGAAATTTGAATATTCTGTTTCTAGACAATTTTAGCAGTTAAAATTTAATTTATTTGCTTTTTTGTTTTTGCATTGTCATCTATTTTGGCATTTACCTTGGAATTAGCAGCAATTATGTCCAACCTTTATAAAAATGCTTTTAAAGCCTTCACAGATATTCAGCGATCACCTTCAGGTCTTCGTTTCCAGGTTTATATTTTCTTAAAAAGTCAATTTCCTCGCTGTATTAACATAATTGTTAATACAGCCAAATTCATAGGATGAATGAATGGTTTCTTGACGTGATGTAAAATACGTTTTTTCTCTGTAAGGAGCCTCAAGCATCCCAACATCCTTCAGTGTTTGGGGCAGTGCAGTGAAAGCATTCCCTTCCTGCTGGTCATGGAGTTCTGTCAACTTGTAAGTACATTTGAGTGGGCGAAGCTGACCTGAACGTCTTGTACACAAACCAGAGCTCTCCTAAAAGCCAACCCTGCGTTACTATGAGCAGTAAATCTGAGGTGCCTCATATTTTTGCAAAAAAAAAATTCTTAAATTATAATCTCACGCTGCTCTTTAATCTCTATTACAAACCCCCTACTCTCTAATTTATGCATAAATTCAAAATGTTCTAATTTGAAATGTTTTCAAGAGTTCTCTCCATCATTTAAATGTCCGATCAGTTTGTTTTGCTGCTCTCAGCAGGCCTGATCAGGGACTGATTAAGAAAACCCTGTGAGTGGACCTTCCTGCCAAACAAAGACTCAAGCAGATCAATTGCGGCTGCACAGAGGGAGCGGTCCAACAACATTAGTGTGTTGTTACTGAGAGTGCTTTTACCTTGTCTCATAAAGACTCTCATTGTCCATTTATGCACATATATTTTAATTTTTCCATATAGGTTTAATTCGATTCCCTTCCTGGCAAATTTATTCCAAAATATGTCATTTGTGTGGCTTGTTGTTTTGGCACTGGTTCGTGAAAAAAAAAAACAAGATTAAAAAAATTGTAATATTATGGTTTTATATCAAGTTTTTTTTTTTCAGCAAAATGTATAAAATACTAGGATTGTCTGCTCCTATACGTACACACTGAGCTCATTTGTCGCTGTTTGGATGTAAACACAGGGTGACCTGAAGCGATACCTTCGAGCTCAGCGCAAATCAGATGGGATGACTCCAGACCTGCCAACCAGGGATCTCTTGACTCTTCAGAGGATGGCTTATGAGATCACCTCAGGCCTGCTGCACCTTCATGAAAACAACTACATCCACAGGTGAGACACCAAAGTACCTTTGTTTATCAGTAATGCCTTCAACAAAACGTCAGTACTTGAGCAGGGATTTTTATTTGTCTAATTAGCAGTTTTGTGCTTTTACCTGCAGTGATCTGGCTTTAAGAAACTGTCTTCTGACCTCTGACCTCACTGTCAGGATCGGTGATTACGGTCTATCTCATAACCATTATAAGGTACAAAGACCTGAATGTTTGTTTTCCTCTACAAATATATGTTCTTAAGTAGATCCCATGATCTTGGTAACTGATACTCTTGTGTGCATGTGAAGGAGGATTATTACCTAACTCCAGACAAACTCTGGATTCCACTGCGCTGGATTGCTCCGGAACTACTGGAGGAATACAGAGGATCCCTCATCGTTACCGACCAAACCAAAACCAGCAATGTGTGGTATGTGTTTAATCTCTTTCTCATGTGCCAAAAAACATGTAATCTTATGAACACAGAGTGAAAAACAGACACCACGAATTCTTCCCTTCTCTCTAAACCTTCCCCTTTATTTAGCCCTCCAAACGGAGAGTTACGAAAAAAATAGTGTCTCATAATTCAGCTGTCACTTTTGTTTGATGATGTCACCAGTAATCGTCAGTCTGCTAGCTTTAGCGCAGAGCTTCCAGTGCTCAAATATACATAACAACAGAAGTTTTATAACTTCAAAAAGGTCATACTACAAGACAAAGTCACTACATACATTTAAATGTAAACTTCTGTGGTTAAGAGGGCACCCACGTGAAGAAAAAGGCTTCTCAGTGCGACTTTTACCCTTGTGACGGAGGATTTTGTATCCTTCCGCTTGGAGGGTCGGATTTAAAACAAAATATTCCGGACACATTTACACTAAAAATGCTCCTTCAAATGGAGGGATAGGGAGAGGGGAAGAACTCGGATTGGGCAAGTCATAATGTAAAGGCCCACTCCAATGAAAATCTTGTTTTCGGTGTTTTTAACATGTTCTTGTAGGATTTTTCTCATGATAGAGGACATATATAAAATAATTTCAGATTAAAACTGCATTTTTGAGTATTTCTTTATTCAAATCTTGTTGAATCAAAACAGATGAAAACCCGCTGTTTAAAACAGATAAAGTTTGTGTTTCATCATCTCACATGGGTGGTCCAAGTTCTTCATTCTTCGCTAAAATTCACATGCATCCACTTACAGACAAATAGCTCAATTAACATCTTTATTTTCTCCGTCTGAATTGCTGTCTGGCTCAAAACGCTAATGCAACGCTAATGTTAGCTTAGAGTTGTGAGGTGCTACAAGCTAGCGGGAGAGTTAAACAAAGAGCTGATGAGTAATTAGGAACAGCTAACTTCTACAACTCAGAGGCAAATTTCTAATGAGAAAATATATCTTAAAAAACTACAACGGCTTTTTGATTTTGGCTATAAACTGTATAATCATAATTAAAAGACCACTGAGAACAATTTAAAAAAGGAAATAAATATAGTTCGAGTGGACTTTAAATGTAGCATGTACATTGCTGCTTAAACTGAAGCTACGTTCACATTAGGCATGTGACGCACATTCAAGGATGTGCTAAATGTGCATATTTGACCATGCAGTTAGCACACATGTAAACAAGCAGGGAGGGAATTTTTCTATTGTTTACTAGCGCATGTCCTCCACCAACATTTGGAAGAGTCTTGGGCGCAATCCAAATTCTTCCCTTTGCTCTAGCCCTTCTCCCTTCCTCTACATTACCCCTCCAAATGGAGAGTTATGGAAAAATAGTGTCTTGATACACATACAACTGGTTGGATTACCAAAAATAATAGAATTTATCAGCACAATTAGCCATGATCATAGTCCACAAAAGACTGAGGGGCTGCATGTGCTCCTAGAAAATATTATCATCATAGAACTATCATCCACCTACTATCATAGATTCCAGCTGTATTTTTCTCATGTGTGATTTGAAGTTCCACAGAACAGCTTTCCATTTTAGTTTGTGCTATTTTAAGTTAGCCTAGCGCCCACTCCTTACATGGTTTTACTGACTCTTCATCAGAAGAGCCATCTCAGTGGTTTCTAATACTGTATCCTTTGTGTTTTAATGCAGAAAAACGTTTTTTTTTTAATCATACACCTGTTGTTCGTAAATAAAAATGTATAGCCTGGATCAAATGTATTTTAATATTATATATAATAATGAATTTAAGTCATTAGGTTGATTCATGGACTTTTTTGTTCTAGGTCTTTGGGGGTGGTGATATGGGAGCTGTTTGAGTTTGGCGCTCAACCTCACAGGCATCTGAGTGACGAAGAGGTGTTGACCTTTGTCATTAGGGAGCGACAAATCACACTGGCACAACCAAGACTCAAATTGTCTCATGCAGATTACTGGTAAGCACTTAATCTGTGATTAAATGAGTCATGATTTATAATGATTCGATTAAAATGAATTAAAAACGTTACTCCAGAAACACATGAACTCGTTAATCATTTTTTTTCTTTTGTCCTGCAGGTATGAGATCATGCAGTCCTGCTGGCTCCCGCCGTCACAGCGCCCCTCTGTAGCTGAAATATTCCTCCTCCTCTCCTCTCTCCTGGCTGCTGAGCGAAGAGCAGCGAGAGGGAGTGTCGGGGATGAAGATGAAGAGGATGAAGAGTACGAGGAGGGCAGAGGAAGGAGAGGGGAGAGCGAAGAGTCGTTTGAAAGGCGCTGGGATCTGCTCCGTCCTCCTGCCTTACAGAATGCAGCAAACGAGCGGCACAGGGACAGAGAGTACTGCCGGGAGGGCAGAGACAACTCCTACCCGCTGCTGGACCCTGTGGGGAACTGTATCACGCCATCCTCGACCGAGCTGGACGACATCCTGACAGTCACAGAAACCAGCAAAGGCTTGAACTTTGAGTATTTCTGGGAGAAGGCTAATGCCAGACGAGGATACAAACCTCTCCCTCCCCCTCAGCCAATCCCAACTGTGAACAGTAACCACAGACAGTCTTTGGACACTCCCACTGTGGTGCCGGTGATAAGTGCTCGCAGCCCTTCGCTCGCTAGTGAGTACTACATCAGACTGGAGGAGCACACTCCTCAAGACAAGTCCCCAACCCTTAAAGGAAAGCCGTCTGCACGCTCCGACTCAGTCAGCCCCGGAGATGTGGAGCTTGTGGAGATTCGCAGTGGAATGTTGGGAAAAGACCGGGTTCCTTTTTGTTCTTCTCATAAGAGTAAGACTCTGCAGACAGTCCGGTCGAGTGAAGTTCAGATCCAGCTGCCAAACACAGGCGTGGTTGAGTTCAGAGACACTTCCAGCAGAGTGACAGACTTCTCTGTGGTGGATTTAAATGAGGACGATGACGATGATGACAAGAAAAACAACGGCGGAAAAAAGTACACGGCTTCTCAAGCTCCGGTCCTCCCTCCAAAGCCGCGCTCCATGTCACTGTCTTCAACCAACCCACTTCACTCGCGCCCCCTACCTGCCCCCCCTCTTGGTTATAGAGGACTCCCTCAATACACCATGAGTGGAAAAATCGAGACGGACCCCCTTCACATGAGCTCCTGCCCATCATCTACCTTTGATCACCTCGGGCTTCACCGGCCCCGGCAGACTCTGCCCCCTTCTCCTTCCCTGTCACCCTCCATACCCCCATCAAGTCATCCGGTTTACCCTCAGCCTTCTCAGACATGTCCTCCCCCTCTTCCTCCCCACTCCAAACCCCAACGAATTATCCCCAACTATAACACAGCCGACGTTTACTCCAGATACAGCAGGCCACAGATGCAGAAAGCCTGCGGAGACCCGCTATCCTGTGACATGGCTGAGCGAGAGCGGGACACCAGGCCCAGCACCTTCAGGGAGACCTCGCATTTCCGTTCAAAAGACTTTGATTCCCCTATCCGCAGGGAAAACCCTCTGCGACCCATATACCAAAACCCCACACCCCGCCCTCAGCCCGCAAACTCTGTGAATGACAGACAGTCTTCATCCAGCCCCACCTACTCAGATGAAGACGAATCGCCATTCGTGTCCCCCGAGAGAGCTGGCAATAAAACAACTGTCACTAAGTCCAGCCTATCTGATGACACGGATCCCGCCACAGCAGAGCTCTTCTCTAGGGGAATGAAAAGGACTCAGTCACGTCTCGACACAATTTTGCCTGCCATTTGGAGGGAGGATGCTGAACTGCAAGCAGAACTTGTCGCTGCAGCCAAAAAATCCCCTATGCATCTTTTTCTGACAGAGATTTCCAGCGTGGCCGAGTCCCATGAGCTCAAGCCGGAGGCTTTGTGGGATGGAGAAATGGAGAAACAAAAAGACAAGGACAGATGGGGTAACTTTGTGCTGCCAGAAAAAGGGATACGCCGATCCCAGTCTCTGATCACAGAAGTTGGCTCGACCGGACAGCCGTGGACACAAGAGAAACACTGGATAGAGGCCGAGGAGGACATCACAGTCAACAAGGAACTCCAGAATGACCTTTTTCTCACAGAAATCGACACTGGAAGGATGGGTATGGAAGGAGGATCAGACAGTGATCCGGTGAAGTACCTCTATCCTACAGGATCCAGGCTGCAGCCTCATGGTTCAGATCTCCCCTCGTACACAGAAGCTGAAGAAGCCTACTCTAAAGGGATACGAAGATCCCGCTCTCTTTTGTCTGATATCACAGCAGACAAGCAAAAATCGGAAGTTCCTTTGACTTCAAAGCCATCGCAGAAAACTGAAATGACCAGAGAGGAGTTTCTAAAAGAAATCCAGTCAGCGGAGACCTTTCTGACTGAAATCATATCAAGGCAAAACGTTTGCACAAACAACAAGGAAGCAGATCCTTCTTACTCCCCTACTCCACTCTCTCCTGAGTATGAATCCATATGCATAGACCCAAACTCAGCTCAGACCATCACGTTCCAGTCAGAGAGCTCCATAAGAGCATCCAGCAAAGGTAAAGATGACCCGCCGACAGAGGCTATCTATGCCCAGGTGACCAAACGCGCCAAGAAGAGTGAGATAAAGGTTTCAGTCAGACCAGAGATCCCCGTTCTCCACATAGGATCCTCCAAACACCAACTGAACACAGACAGCTCGGGAAACAATGCTGATCACTGCCAGTCTGGTGGGTTTGTGTTTTCAGAAATCATGCCCAAAAACGGTTTGTTACACAACCAAGAGCTTGAGGGTCAGAAAGACGAAGAGGAGTGTTCTGATGGCCCAGCCTTACCTGCCAGAGGAGAGAAAATAGACCTGTCGGATCTCTCTCCTTCTGAATCCACTGAGAGTGGAACAGAGCCCATCACTGTGATACTGCGTGGGAACAAATCAGACATGACCAACAAACGCCAGGATACTGCTGGGATGGGAAATGGGGAGATCACAAAGGAGGAATTTCAAGTCCATAGCCATGAAAGTGAAGATCAGCTAAAGGGGAGGTCGGATTCTAACGAAACAGATGATTTGAAAAGCTTTAAAAGTGTTCATGTTAGTGGTAGCAGCAGCTTTGCAGACACAAATGGAGTAAATCCATGTTGGGGCAATGAAAATGGTCAAGACAAACCTTGTTATGTCACGCAAGGGAAGCCCAGTCCTGCAGTCACTCCAGAATGGGACCCATCATCCGACGGGTCCCTCATCACCCCTACTGACTCAGTCCTGTCCCCCATGACCTCCAGCTCAGCCGACTGCCTCACACCCAGCGATTCGTGGACAGCAGCTGGAGGAGGGGGAATGGGTGGGTGGCGAGCTCTGGGAAGTGACACGCCACATCGAGACTCTGCCTACTTCTCAGATAGTGACTGGGAGGGCGAAGGGATGAACAGGAGGAGCAGCGACGGACTTATCAGCTCCAGACCAAGCAGCAGTCGAGGGGGCGAGAGGGGAACACTGACAGGTATAGAGGAGAAAACCGAAGAGGAGGGAGAGCTGAAGGAGAAAAGCCCTTTACGCAACTGTTTACACGTGTTAGATCACAAAACACAAACTGGGGGAGAAGGAACTGTTGAGATTTGCAACAAGATGGAAGAAATCCATCAGAAAATCCCTGAAACTGAAAATTCTAGAGATCTTCTAAACAAAGGGCTGGGGTCTACTCAGAGAGACATTTTTAAACCTGATGTCAAGGGCTGTACTAACTTAACTGATACGCTATTTCAAATAATAGACCATGAACCATTGAAAGGACTGGTGATAGACAGCTCCTGCACGGTTGGTGTGAAGTACACCATGACAAATTACAACTGTCAGGACTCCAACGAGACCCATTCAAATTTACATTCCAAGAGTTCTGCTGGGACGTGTGATCCGATTAAGTTTCTATCTGGTGGCCAGTCAGAAGACAAGCTTAGGCAGAGCAACGATGGCTGCAGCACTGTTATAGATCTGACTCAAGCAGAGTCCCTGAAATCACCAACGACAGATAAGGAATCTGAACTTCCATCTAAAAGTGGCGGCATAGACTTCAGGGTATCTAATCTATGTGAAATTCCATCCAGTAATGATGTTAGTACGACAGAAACCCAGCTAAGGTGTGATGGGAAGCTGTTTGGTAATGAAGTGAACGGTCCAACGTCTCCATGGTCAAAGCAGGATGTGGAGGGGGATAGTCTGGACCATAGTGAGCTGGGTCTGAGTCTGAGTCTACACAACTCCAATGCCAGAGAGTATGACGACATCTCGATGGAGACAGACTTGCACCAAGCTTCTGCTGAGCTGAGAACCAGCCCGAAGGGAAACTCCCCCCAACTCAGAGAAGAAAACACAATTCCCTATGCTGAAAAAGTGAATGACAGCTCCCATGAGAGGCTGGATGTGACGAGTGAAGACTTGTGGAGCGGCCTAGAGGAGAACGATGAGAGACCAGAAGCTGGAGCCGTCAGAGGTGAGCTCGACTGCCATCGCCTGTCCAGGGACACACGATTGTGGCCTGATGAGAATGATCAGTGGGCCTCTCCGGAGAGAAGGTGCCAAGAAGTTGAGCTGAGATCAGAGTTTTCCTCTGGGCTTAGTAACACGGCTTGGAAAGTAGGGGGGAGGCTTGAGTTCTGGGAGGCCGAAGAAAACGATGAACTTGCAGGAAGTGAACCTCACCCTGCTGTCTTGAAAAGCTGTGAAGAGACGTGGCCCAATGAAGGACAAGGCAACACGTGGAACTCAAAGGCTACTGAAATCCAGGAGACTGCAGCAGAAATACAACAAGAAGAAAACATAGAGAACCTTAAGGACACTGAAACGTTAAAAAACGATCCGCAATGCATCTCAAAGGTTGAAGCAGAAAATAGAGAAATTCCTGAGGATATCACCTTAGTTCATAGAAAAACTCTGATTACATCATATGCAGAACCATTTAAGACAGAGGAGAACCAGAACTTTAACAGATGGTCTTCAAGTCAATTAAGAGTAGACGGTTCGACTTGTGAAAATCATTTAAGTCAGGGTTCAGAAAGTTTTGATATATTTGAGAATCCTCCTGAAAACTTCTCAGACCTGGAAACTGACAAACCAGGTTTGGATTTAGAAGTTCCAGTGAGACCACATCTCTCACCGAGACATTTTGAAGAAAGAACATGTCCTTCTAACACTGAAGAGGCTTGTGCAGTTCAATTCCGCCCCATTGAAACACAGGATGAAAGAAGTCAGCCGTGTTCAGAGGTGGACAACTTCAGCTCTGTGGATTTTCCCAGTCCACCAGCAAGCATAGACCTCGACCTGCAAGATGATAAACTGGAGAGCTTAGATGATTCCTTCCCTAGTCCACCTCCATCTGTCATAGAGGAAAAGGACTTTATGAGTCACATGAATCTTGAAGATTTTATTGCCAACGCCGGGACAGAGTCATATATCTCCCCAGTTAACGACACAAATGAATCCGAAGCACTTCTGGAAGACTTAACACCAACTCAGAGTAAAGGGATTTCAGCCAATCTGAACCCCCCCTCTGTGCATATAACACTAGCGGATGATGGCGACCTTCCACCCAGCGCTGAAAGTCATCATAATGTTTCCCCGAAAAATAACTCTTCAAGCCAGGATCCTCTGAAAAACATCCCGCAGCTGCTGATTTCCGAGTGGAAGGATCTGGACGAGGAGCTTCTGGAGGATTTTGAGAAACTAGAGCAATTGTGTTGCATCTCTGCGAATGAGGAGGAAACTCTGGGGGAGATTTTCTTGGGAGATCTGGAGCTTTTGGAGTCTTTAAAGAAAACTCCTGAACAGAAGGATGCAGTTGAGGCTTCTTCTACTCCTGATGAGAGCACAGGGAAAACGATGAATTTAAAGGAGGATGTGATTCCTGATATGAAACAGGATCTTCCGGATAAGGAATCTTCACCTGTGGATGGAAATGAGGGGGAGAGATCAGCGAGTCCTGATGTGAAGGACCAGGGATCTCTTTCCAAAATGACCACAAAAAATGGCCTCATGATGCAGGTGAGCACGTTTACTTTTCTCAACAGTAGCCTCGTTTTTTGTTCAGACAGATCTTGTTCATCTATGTGGGTGATTTTCTTCAGGTGTGTGAGGAGAGGTTACAGTTCTCCCTCAGCGAAAACGTGAAAACAAACGTCCTGTGGGGACGCACAGTAAAAGACACAGTTATGCTCCGGACCTGGGGGGAACAAGCTGAAGAAAGCGATGAACTGATGTCCGTGAGAGATCAAGAAGAGGATGAGAGGTATGAAAGCTCAGAACAAAAGGAATCAGCATCACATAAATCATAAAGCTTGTGGATGTAGTCCTCATACCAGAGAAACATTAGAAGCATTTAAAGGTGGTCCAGTTATGGCTCATCTTTCCAGTTTGACACTTGTAGAACATCTTTATCTAATTAGCAATGAATTAGTGGATAATGGCCGAGGCCTGCAACCTTAGGGCCTGTTTCTCACTGATCAAATGGTGAAGTCAAGACTTAAAAAGACAATGATTTTACTTGTTTTTAAATATCACCCTATAGTTTCTTGAAATATAGTGTTTGAATATTAAAAAAAACTTAGTTTTAAATCTTAACAATCAATTTTTGGCATTTATAGCTAATTTAAATTCATTTTGCATTAAAATTTACTGACAAATATGGTCATTTGTCAATAACATTAAGAAACAGTACAAGATGTAAGGTAATTAGAAAAAATAAAATGCAAAAGACATAATAAAAAACAGGAAACACAATCATAAATATGGTTAAATGACAGGGTAAGACAAAAAAACTTTTTTTGTTTTATGTCTTAAATTTTCTGTGGCATTCCATGTATAAATTCATTTATATATTTTAAATATGAGCATTTTCTCTCTGAATAGCAGCTGAGCAATGTGCAGTAAGAGATACTGTAAGAACGTGAGTTTTGACCTCTTAAGACCTGAGCTCTTGTTTGATATTCCTTTTTTATTCTTTAATCATTGGATCTCAGTTAAGCAGAATTAATTACTGACAAAATACAGTACAATCCACAATGTGATGTCCACGCATGTAGATGCAAGGACTTAAGAGGTTAACGGTATTCTAATAATAAACAGAACTTGCATATGTTTATGCTTTCTTTTTTTTTGCTCAGTATCTGAAATTTCTGCATCATGGAAAATGGCAAATAATGATTCTTGATTTAGTGTTAGGTCAGCAGCTTTCTAAAAAACACAACAAAGTTTTTTTTTTATTTATTGCCTTCACTGCATGAAAGATCCAATTTGAATTTTCTTTTTTGTTCACACAGTTTATTGAATTTTTGTTTCTTTTAAACAACATCACAGCATTGACATGTTTACCCTCTTTCTGAGGTCATTTATATATATATATATATATATATATATATATATATATATAAATTAATAATATATTACAATTATTTTAGAATGACTATAGTATTTAAAATAAAATAATGCAGAATAATAGTAACAAGCATAATAAAAAAAGTAGCAGATGTGGATATGCTAACTCCCCTCTCCCCTCCCCAATGTGACAATTTTAAGTATCTGCTGGTAACGTTTTAAAATGATTAAGTAAGGGATTCCATTCTTTATAAAATTGTTTTTTTGAGCCTTTCAAAAAGAATGTTATTTTCTTTTATTATTGAAAAAGGACATGGTGTCGTAGAACCAATTGGATCTATAGTTGAGGGTGATAATAATATATATATTTTTTAGTGTTTTTCCACTTTCTTTACATCGTTTAACCAAATCTCAAACAAAATGCTTTATATAATGCTACAGCAATGTTTAGATCAAATTAATCTTTATTCATGCAGACTAGTTCCTTTCCATGGTCAGACAACAAGGCAGTCCAGCCAGGATCTTAATCTTAAACTACATCTCTATAAAACTACACAAAAAAGCTTTTTTTCCCCAAAACAAAGTAACCACTTTTTAAAGGGAACTATTGGTGACTAAATCCAACTGTTATGATGAGTGGATAATTGAATTATTTGTGTCTTTAATTTTTGTCTTTTTTACAATTTTTTAAGTCACGAGGATCAAGAAGCTCCGCTCAGCAATCAGCCGCCGGAACAATCGGATATATCAACATCTGAGCCAGTTCTCGAACAACCAGAGATCATCATATCTCAGCCGAAAACAAACCAGGCGATGAAAGGTAATCCAATATTTTCTTAGTCAGTTATACCAGCTTAAACAAATTTCATTGCTTTTGATTTGTGTCTCGTGCTTTCACCTCTTAACCAACACATGACCCATGTCCTACCAGAAGTCTGTTTAGTTTTTTTAAAGGAATTTTTACATCATTTTGTAAAAATTGTGCACAGATTTTTTAATTTTGTGGTACAACTGAATTTCATGCATGGTATTACATGCTACAGCTAAATTTACTGTCATTTCAATGGCTACTACCCTAAAAGCTGACTAAATAACCTGCCCTTGAAGCTAAAACAGCTTCAAGACAAGAAACTGAGTTTGGGACTGGACAATTCATGGATGAACAGTTGGGAAAAAAATTGGGAAAAGTTCTAAAATGCTACATAATTTTAATTTCCTCAACAAACTGTTCTTTTGTGTTTTTTCCCTCACATTTTCCTTTCTTACTGTTTCACAGCAAAGCTAGCACGCTTGTCCCTGGCCCTCCCTCCTCTGGCTCTGAATCTTCCCCTCACCTCAGGCGGCAAAGGAGGATTTGGGAACGGTACGATCGGGAACCGCATCGGAAGACGAAGGGGTCTGTTGCAAGGAAGCGACCCTGAAGAGGAGGAGGAGGAAGAGCAGGAGGACGAAAGCTCCCGCAGAGTGATTGTTGTCACAGAGACAGACGTTGACAAGCGCGTCGGTCTGAGAAGTCTGCTGAAATCCCCCAAGGAGTCGATGGACAGAGAGAGGGACAGAGGCAGGAACGTGTCCTTTTTTGATGATGTCACCATTTATCATTTTGACCAGGTAAGTTACCTTTCACTATGTAAATCCAATACACATGATCATGTTTGAGTTTTGATCTTCAACCATCTCTTTTAATTTACAACAGGAAACTCCAACTAACGAGTTAAGCACTTCAACTCCTACAGGTCCAGTCACCGTCAAAAGCAGCAAGTTGAATTTGCATGGTGAGTTGTTGAACTTCAAGCAGTAGCAGTCATTCTAGACACACTTTTCCATTCAAATGAACAGACAAGTATATTCTCATTGGGACACCTCACAAGGACACACTATTGACTGTATAAGGCTGTGCACAAATTCCTTCACTACTCTAACTATTTAGTGCACTATTGTTACAGAACAGGCAGATGGCTCGTTCCAACTTCAGCAGGTTTATTAACACAGCTAAAAGGCCAAAAATCTAACTCAGGTTCAGATGGGCAAAAGTCACCAATGAGGATGGGAAGATCAGAGAGCAACCAGAGGGGTCAGGGTCCAGGTAAGGGTCAGGGCAGGCGGCAAACAAGCAGAATCGAAGATGAAGCAGGATCAGGTAAACAGGATGAAATGCTCAGTATGCAGACTGAGTGGCACAAACAATACTTCACACTGAGTCGCATCCAGGAACTGTGGGCTGGGGGAAAGTGCAGCTGCGATGAGAATAGAGAAACTTTAGAAAACGCATATTTAGACTTTTTATATTAATTACCGGGCATACCTGCTTAAGAAAGTGGGAACATGTTAAGTTTTCACCAAATATTTTTCACAATTTAAGTACAAAGCGGCTGATAAAACAACTGATGACTCAGCATTTAAACGCATCACTTACAGACGAATCTTGGAGTCGGAAAAGAGTCTCACATCAGATTTGTGCGTAAATGCGGTTTTGTCTGTGCGCCACAAGCGATTTGTGCATAATTTTTGGGTGTAGTTTTTTCAAGCTGATGTAATTTGAAGTTGTGCATGTGTAAGTTGTATTTTGTTGAAATTCGTAATTTTTGTAAATCTGAATTCTCAATTGCAAGTACACAAATTTATGTACAAAATGTGTTGTATGAGTTACAAATCAAGAATTATGAACACAAAAATTAGTCTATTTTCTCTCCATAAATATGTCACAAACACTGATAATGCCACAGGTTATAGAATGTTAGTCCTGTTACTGGTGTGTCTAAAACTAGAATAAATATGTCCTTAATCATTTTTTATTAGGCCTATAATTTAAACAGTCAAACTCTTCTTTTACAGTATCAGTTTGTTTCCATCTGGAGCTGATTGCTGATGTCCCGGTCTCATCCCTCTGAAATGAGAAATCTTCCACCCCTTTCTCTAAAACTGCAGCCAGAATTAATCTCATAATCATCCCCCTTGACACTGTGACATGCGGAGCTGAGAGGGGGTATTAATCCTCTGCTCAACAATGCAAGTCCTAAGCTGTTATTCCCACATTTTATGCAGCTTGTTTGACTTTCACTCTCCATCTTGTTCGCTCACCTCGTTTCAAGGGCATCAGGGAAGTTCAGAAATTCCAAACAGACTCACCAAAATTAGACAGTTTATTTTGTTCTGAGCCTTTTATGTGAAAAGTTGAAAGATCGAGATTGTCTTTGAGTTATTTTTAACAAACACTATCTTACTTCACTATGAGTGTATTAATAGATGCAGATAGATGTTTGGTTTATGCTTGTTTTTACCCCAGTGGAACATTTTTTCCTGAAATCAGATGGACTTCATTCATAGTAATCCTGAATAGCTGGTAGTAGGTGTTGTGGTGACGTTCAAATCAACTTTGACTCTCCTCACAAACTGCCAGCAGTCTGGATTTCACTAATCTCTCCATCTGTATGCTTTTCCTCCTATGACACTTGTAATATCTCACTGTTTTTGTCTCCATCAGGGGTAAACAAAAGCAAAGAGGCGAAAAGAAAAGAGGATTTGTCAATCAAGCCGCGGTCGCCCGTAGGGGCCGGTCCAGGGACTTCATCACGCTTCACTGTCAGCCCCGCAGACGACCCACACTTAGTGTGATCACTGGCGGAAGCTCCTAGGACTGGCCAGTAATTGACCCACGAACCAGCTACTTACCCAGAGGATATTTTTTTATCAAATAAGCAACTGGAAGAGTGAGACTCTGGTTCTTAAAGCCGGACAGATTCCAGGCTTTACCAGCGACAGGATTTTGTATGAAAGGGGTTTGCTGAGCTCCTGCCTGCCACTGTTTACAGAGTTTATTCACAGCTTTTGGCTGCAAATGGCAGCATATGGAAATGCTGGGAGGAGAGGAAACCTGGAGCTTTGTGAAATCTGAAACAAATTTGACAGCTATGCAGTGGGAGTCTTGCTGTGTACCAGCTTACCTTCTCTTTTCCTGCTTCATTCAGTTGTGTTAGGTCCCTGCAAGGGATGCACTTTCTTTAGGAATTCATCCTTCAATGTTTGGATTCTCGTCTTTCCGGAGGACGTTTTTCATTGCAGTCAATTGTTCTTGTAGGCAGCAGTTTGAAAAAGAAGTCTCGACTCCTGTATCCGAGGTTATCGCTTGTACAAATATCATAATACAGGTGTATACAATATCATTTTTTCAGCTTTTACTTTTAGGTGTATTCTTAGACTGCACGAATAATTGAAGAAGCAATTTCTTTATGCTTCTGGTTTTGTTTTTCCTGCAAATTCCAGTATTTATTCTAATCTTTAATTATTTAAGTACAAACATTTATTTATCTATTTATTTATTATTATGTATTTATTTGGTGCTTTTAGCATACAGGAATTTAGGTATAATTTAGGTTATACCGTGTCTAAGCTCTCCATGACAAATAAAATATTTTCCCAAAACGTCTTAATTGCTGGAAAAAAAGAAGTATTTTGTATAATTTTACTTGTTAATACTGTACTGTACTGAACTATGTCTTGTAATGTTTCCTTATTTTCATATTATTAGGAGTCTTGTCATTCTTTATCTTGTTTAATGACCGTTTATGTAGCTTAGCATGACAGAACAGAACAGTCTCTCATCAGTAAATAAGACCATTTGCTTGTGTACTTGTTAATTTATTTCATTTTCTACTAATAACCATCAATCATGCAGCTGAGGTCCAACTAGTCCATTTGTTTAGTCTGTTTAAATGTTGGTTTAACCTTGTATTGTTTAAAAACTGGTTTTCAAAGGGGAGGATGTACAAGATGTACAATAAAAGCTACAAAATGTGAACCTCTTATCCAAAAATTCGTCATGTCCCAATTACTGTTCTTCAACAAATTGTTGCCAGAGTGGGCTCATTTTGGGTCCCTAGATTATATCACTTGGAAGGTATTTTTTAAAATATGCCCAATTGAAAGCAGAAGTCAATTACAGAATAAAAAATAAATAAATAGAACAAAACACAGTTGAAAAAAGAGGATAAACTTACAGAACGTATTCACGCAAAAAAGGGAAAACCCAATTTTATATTGTAATTTTATTTGATAAAATTGTCTTTTGAGCTTTAATTTGTTTTTATGTGCAAGATTTGCTTTTTCACGCACAAAAAAATAATGTTAACATCTATTCTTGATTTATGGTCTATGAAAACCAAAGTATACATTCATATAGCAGAGTCTAGTAGTAACTTGTAATCAAATCTTGATAAGGTGAAAAACACACTGTAGGTCAAAGCAAAAATGTCAGTTCTTAAATAGTTTGTGACCATTTGTTTTAGAAAGAATGATTTAAATTAAAGGTGTAATCGTTTTATTTCTGTGAAGTTGTTATATGCTGTTTTCGTATTTTAATGCTTTAATGCTTTTTAATTTAACAATAAATTATAAAGATTTTAAGTTCTTACTTTGTCTTATCACATTCGAACAGGTTTTTTTTAACAGATTATAGCTAGTAATTAATTTAATTGTTTTTGTTGCTGTGTTACTTCTCTTTCTGTTAAGTACATTTTTAAAAGGTCTGGTAAATAATATAAAATAAAAATACTATAAATACTTCTTTGAATACAAAACAAACTATAAAAATATCTTTAAAAATCTAATGCTCTGTAAATACACATTTTCTTAATTTACACTAAAGTCTTCCCTGCAGAGTTAATAGATCTTTAAATCCTCTTTCATTATTTGCCGCTTGAACTTGGTGATTGTAAATATCATTTTAAATAAATATATATTTGTGTTCGTCCTCCTAAAACTTTAATTAAAGAAAAAAATATGTGTTTTCTAAGGTGACGTGATAAAAGTAGCACATTAGCTTTGGAGCTTTAGAAAAAAGTCTTTATATTCTTTTTCTTGTCTCACTAGAAAAGGGCACAGTTACCCACAATGCAGTGCGAAACTCGTTACGTATTTATTCTGCGACAAACCACACAGATCGCAAGTGTTAATTGTAAACAGGAGCAAGAAGCCGTACAGTAGCATTGCCTGTATTTACTGTTATTAAACTCATTCTTGTCTAAAGTGAATTTTGATTTTTTTTTATCTGTTTTACTTCGTTTTGAAGGTGCAAGGTAAGTAATTATTATTTTACGCTTTTGAATGACGTTCGGGAAACGTTTGCTAACTTTAGCTAGCTAACAGAACAGAGTGACACCTGAATCACAGTTTTTTATTTATGTTTTTATTTCTTTATTTATTTTTATGGGATGTTTATTAAGTAACACTGTGAGACTTTCATTGGACATAGCATTAATACTTCCTTTTGAAAAAAACAATGAATACAAACTGCAGACTTGTCGGGTAAATGATGAAAGCTTGATAGCTGGATGAATTGATTTCTCTCTGGTTGCAGATGTCACTGGCTGACGAACTTCTGGCTGACCTGGAGGAAGCTGGAGATGAGGGGGAAGACGGTCTGTACCCGGAGGGGGAGGAGGGGGGCAGTGATGGAGAGGGGGTTACAGGGAGGACAGAAGGACTGGAAGATATTCCAGAGGAGATGGAGGTGGACTACAGCAAGACTGACAGCATTACGTCCATCGCCAAGCTCCGTAATAGCAAACAGGTATCCATTTATTTCTCATTTGAAGTCATATTTTCACCAAGTGCAGCCCCTTTTTAATTGCTTGTTTCCAGTTTTCAGATATAATGGAAAAAATATCTGGATATATCGGAAAACAGCGCAAAAATTCAGATGGTGAGTGTTTTTATTTTTAAAAATGTTCGTAAATGTACTTGTATTTCTGTTTTCCGTGTTGCTGACTTGTGTTCTTTCAGTTTCAGGACCAGTTGAGGCTGACCCAGAATACAGGCTGATCGTTGCAGCCAATAATCTTACAGTGGAAATTGACAATGAGCTCAGTGAGTTGGACTTTAATTGTGTGACAAAAGCTAATCAAGAAATTGTATTCTTTTTGTGTTCAACTGAAAAAGTGACGTGTGTCTCCTGTGTTTTCAGACATCATTCACAAGTTTACAAGGGACAAATACTCCAAGAGATTTCCAGAGCTGGAGTCTTTGGTTCCAGATTCTTTAGATTATATTCGCACAGTCAAGGTTTGTTGAAGGAGATGTTGAAGTTACCCGATGCCAATTTTTGTAATTTTTCTTTTGGAAGATGACTGGTTTGGGTAGTTGTATCAAAGCTAAATGCTTTATTCCATGTATCTACTTAGTTTAATTTTTTTCCTTTTTGTATCTAACCCTCCCCCTTTTTTGTACTTTCTATAAAGGAATTGGGAAATAACCTGGAGAAATGTAAAAACAACGAAACGCTGCAGCAAATCCTAACAAACGCCACCATTATGGTCGTCAGTGTCACTGCATCAACCACACAGGGGTGACTTTCTGTCTTTTTAAATTTTAGAATAGGGATACCTGTTTCTTATAAGTAAACTTTTGTTTTTATTTTTTATTCTCGTTGTCACTTTTTTATTTTATTTACACCTTGTATTTTTTTTTTTTCCTAAAGGTCATTGCTAACTGAAGATGAGCTGAAGCAGCTTGAGGAGGCTTGTGATATGGCTCTGGAGCTGAACCAGTCCAAACACAGGATATATGAATATGTAGAGTCCAGAATGTCCTTTATAGCTCCAAACCTGTCTATCATTGTGGGAGCATCAACTGCAGCAAAGATCATGGGTGAGGAAGTGAAACTCAGGGCTGGAAAACTTTAAACCTTTTTTTTTTTTTTTTTTGCTCACACTGCATTCGTTTCTGTTTTTCCTTATCTTTGAGTTTTCCTCTCTTTGTTTGGCTGAAGGCATTGCTGGAGGCCTAACAAACCTCTCAAAGATGCCGGCCTGTAACCTGATGCTGCTGGGAGCCCAAAGGAGAACTCTGTCAGGCTTCAGTAGCACGTCCCTGCTTCCTCACACAGGCTTCATCTACCACTGTGATGTTGTGCAGTCGTTGCCTCCTGTCAGTACATTTATTTACATTTTTCCAAATCTAATGTTAGTTTTTTTCTAAAGTATGCTCACTTTTCATCTTCCCCCCTCAGGACCTCAGGAGGAAGGCAGCTCGTCTGGTGGCTGCGAAATGCACTCTAGCTTCTCGAGTGGACAGTTTCCACGAGAGTCCAGATGGAAAGGTAAACCTCTCAAACTAAAGGAACACAAAAATATAATTTGTTATTCAACTGTTTTCTTATTGCAGGTTGGCTATGACCTAAAAGAAGAAATAGAGAGAAAGTTTGATAAATGGCAGGAACCTCCACCAGTGAAGCAGGTCAAACCACTGCCAGCCCCGCTGGACGGACAGAGGAAGAAGAGAGGAGGAAGAAGGTCAGCCACTCTCTAACTTGAGTTTTCTGTCCCGCAGGACGATTTTCAACTCCTACTTCTTCTCATAAATAAATGCAATTTGTAATTTGAACTCGAAGCATCATATTTCAAAAGATTCTGGTCTAAAAGGCACATTCTGATTTAACTCGAAGCATCATATTTCAAAAGATTCTGGTCTAAAAAGGAACATTCTGATTTAGTCAAATAATTTTAATCTGACAAAAATTATGTTTTTATTTCAACCAAGTGTAAAAGCATTAAAATTGTTTACTAAACTGTTTATTTACAGAATAAAACGATCAATTAAAGAATACTTGGCTTGATTAAGACCAGCAGATTTTATTTCTGGCTCAAACAATTAATTTCAATCTCTCAGCCATTTTTTTTAAAGTATGCAAGGTTGGTTAAAATACCTATAAATTCCTCAAACTTTCAGTATGCATAAATAAATACTCAATTAAAAACTATAGTGAGTTTTAAAATTTTTTAAAGGATTCGTCTTCTTTTATTTTGTTCTTAAACAGTTTTTTATTTATTTATTTTTGCAACCGTTTGTTTAAAATATGCGGGAATCGGAATTTGTCTTTTTATGGTAATATTGAAATTGTATTTTCTAACAACTAAGAACCTGCTCTAAAACGATTTGGATAAGCTTACTTATTTTTTTTTTGTTTGTTTTGTTAAATGATTGTTTACTTTAAGTATGTTTTGTACTGTTTCAAACTGCAGTTTTAGGTTGTTTTACAATCAAGTTTCATTTATTTTGCAGTCAAATACAAGTAATTGTGGCAAATACTCAGCTGATCATAGATGTAATGTTTTAGTGAAAATCTTGAAAATAAACATTGAATCTGAGTCGATGTTTTAAACCGACCCGACCTTTACGTCTGTTCTGTAGGTATCGGAAAATGAAAGAGCGTCTGGGGCTGACTGAGATCAGGAAACATGCCAACAGAATGACCTTTGCTGAGGTTTGTGGATTCTCTTTTAGCTTCACATTTACTTTAGATTTATTTCTAGCTGAATTATTTGACGACCAAATGTAAATAGTATTTCTGTTCATTAAAACTGTTGATGTTCTTGGATTGAAAGAACAAAATTCTGATTTTTCAGGGATAATTGCGATATATCCGATTGATTTTAGTTTATTGCAAGGAAGAGTTTGTGATATTTCCTATTGGCACTGAAACTTTGGTTCAGTATTTTGAAAGACTTAAGAAAATTTGTTCCAAACCATCAAAGTAATTGTATACTAGGGCTGCCACGATTAGTCGACTAATCGACTATTAAAATAGTCGCCAACTAATTTTTTTTTAATTTTTGAGTCAGTGAGACCAAAACTTTCTCTTTTGTGAAACATAGTTCCTTTGTTTTAGATGCCAATCTCGTTTGATTTAATCTTGTTTTAATACCATAAACTAAAGGACAGAAGCTGCACGATTCATTAAAAGTCTAGTAAACTATCATCTTAATCGTCTTTTTTTAGTTAGTTTAAGGCTAATGATGGTCAAGATGTGTGCTTTACATCTACTTTGCGCATGATCCGATTAGTCAACAAATTGGAAAAAATAATCTGTGATCAATTGACTATTAAAATAGTTATTTGTGGCAGCCCTATTGTATACCCATTTAGGATTTTTGGTCATTCATGTTTCTGTCAATAGAGTTAAGAGGAAAAAAAATAGAATTTAAATCCTAAAATACTATTTCGTTATTCAATTTGTAAATTGTAATTTTTAGAACATTTTTCAGTCAAAACTTTTAGTTGAAGAATTCCTGTTTTTGTTACTAGAAGTTTTGCCTTTTTTCTCTTTATAAAACAGTTTTCATAAATTGTAAAAGGATTATTCGTTGAAGTCTCTACTGGTCTTGCGGTTTAATCTTGCAGGAGTTGAGATTTCTAAGCTGAGGGTCTTTTGCATGTTTGGCTCCTTGTTGCAGATTGAAGATGACGCCTATCAGGAGGATCTGGGTTTCAGTTTGGGTCAGCTCGGTAAGAGCGGCAGCGGCAGAGTGAGGCAGGCTCAGGTCAACGAAGCCACCAAAGCAAGAATCTCCAAATCCCTGCAGGTGACGAGACTTTTCTAAAACCGTTTGTCTGGTTTATGATTTTGTCTAAAAAGTGTTTTTATTTTCTTCTGCAACAGAGAACACTGCAGAAGCAGAGCATGACGTACGGAGGGAAATCCACAGTGAGGGACCGTTCCTCAGGAACCAGCTCCAGTGTGGCGTTCACTCCCCTGCAGGTAACGTGTTTTAACGTGGACGTTTCCTTGTGCTGCACTCCTTCTGCTCCATCACTCGTCTCCTTTGCTGCAGGGGCTGGAGATTGTAAACCCACAAGCTGCAGAGAAGAAGGTGGCTGAAGCAAACCAGAAATACTTCTCCAACATGGCAGAGTTCCTCAAAGTCAAGAAGGAAGCGAAGAATTAAGTCCTCTTAAAGCAAAGATGTATCAGAATTTGTATGTGCTTCAACTGTTTGAATATTTCAATAAAATATAAAAAGTGTATGAGTGTTGGTCCTTATTCCATCACAACAGTTTCTAATTTCATAGAAGTATTTATTGAAATTTTACAATCCTTTCATAACCCCATGTTAGGACATTGCCCATGCAGAAACTGAGATGAGGGACAAAAAAAATGTAAATCCTAAAATGTAATTTAGGATTTTCTTCACTTTTGTGTTTAAAACCCCCCCAAAATGAAATGTATAAAAGGCAGATCTTAAACCCTTCAATGCATTTTATTTTTTTTTCTTTCCCCCCAAATATTCTGTAAAATAGTCACATCAACTGCAGTACATATCTTAAGTTTTCATAGCTGCTTAAATAAAGGGGAACACCGACTGTTCAAAATTCTTTTTTTACCAGATTCAGATCAGTCGTTCTGGTTTCCCTGGGTTACCTACGAACAGCCACAGCAGATTAGACATGTCTTACTCGACCGTATTATTATAAACCACCAAAAACTTGAGTATTCTGTAAACAGATGTATCAGTGTACATTCATGTCATTGCTTTGCTTAAATATTGTGGTAACAGGAATAAAACATGGGAAGCTGCCCGACTAAATTTCACTTTATATCGTGATGGTAGGTGTAGTTCAGAGGTGATCACTCCACTTTATGCTCTCTTAAGGATGAAAAAACAGGAAGTGGAGAAATATCTCAATCTAATTTACAAACTGATCAGGTATGCACAAACTTTAATGACATGTTCTTATTTAATCGGTTAAGTTAAAAACATTTTATTAGCAAAGAGAGGGAGTCAGAGACCAGTTCAATTGCATAGCAATTTAATCCATGTCCAATAAGGACTCTTTCCCTGTCACAGGGAGAGGCCCTGTGGTCACTCTCAATCATCTTTGAATCGACCAAGACAATATCAATAAAACTATTGATAACTCACTATATCTTCAATAGTGACCATATTCAACAGGCATCGTAGGGTCTTAAAAGAAGCCATTCCTACACACCATAACTAAATGTCCACTGTACATCCCCATTCTAATCCACCAAATTACAGTAAATACAAGATGGGCAGTTTGACAATTAAATCCAAGGGTTGTTTTTTTGTGTGTGTGTGTGTGTGTTTGTGTGTCATTTTTAGGTGGGTGACACAGAGAAACATGTTCAAACGGAAGAGAGAAAAAAAAAAAACAAAACATGAGAAACATGCATGGGGTAGGCTTTCCTAATGCCACATACTGAGTGTGCGCACAGACAGGCACAAATGCAGATCTTCAAGGAGAGCCCTCCCAGCTCATGCAGCACCGTGCGTTTGATCAGACCCATAGGGTCTGCTTCGTCAAAGGCAGAGCACGACACGAGGAGCAAGGGCTACGTGTTGAGATGCAGCCTATACAGACACCAGCCTCCGCGTCAGGAGAGGATTTCTACTACACATCACAATCTCTATCCACAGTTTGGAGTTCAGTCTCGGAATGTCAACAGCAGCATGTTTTTTTGTCTTTGTCCTTTTTTGCGTCCCTCTGTGCATCACTGTAGGTCTCGGTCTTCAAGGTACCTGTACTCAAAGGTGAATCCTTCCTTTTTCCTCTGGCCCCATTTTTCATAGTCGAAGTAAATGTAAGTGCCCTGGAATTACAAAGGGGGGAGAACCACTATTAGGGAACTGCAGCAGAATCACTCTGATCATCTTTTGATGCATTTTAAAAGCATCCCCAGTGCTCTATTAATTACGATTGTGCTGTTTTTAGTCAAAATTAAAAAACAAAAAAAGAATTGTGTCCTTTTCTAGAACATTAAGCCTTGATTCCACTGAGCGGTACGGTAAAGTTTAGAATCGACCAGGCAATTCAGGTGAGCGTTTCCTCTCAAAGTTTACCGTCACGGCACATTCAGGGTGAAGCTAAAAACAACAACAACCGAGGTCATCCAGCAGCTCATTTTTTTCCACTTGTCTTTTGGCCCTTTTTTTTGTCGTGATGACCAATTTCAACGTAAGCTCTGCACTACTTGGACCGTTCCATTTTTCTATGGACCAACAACCAACAGGAGTCGGCTCGGTCTGACTTAACGTGTCTATTTTATAATGGAAATGCTCAAAATACGCGGAGCAGGAAGCTACAAGCTTTTTCAAACTGCATTTTTTTCCATCTAATCCTGATTCACAGCAAAGGGAATAAAGAAATGCAATTTTAAGGTTAATTATTTTACAAATGTCCTCAGTTATCAGAAACACAATTTTCATCGTCTTTCTTTAAAGCACAAAGCTTCTGTTTTACTGAACACTAAGGTCGAGTGGACATGAAGTAAAATGTCTAATTGCTCTGGAAGAACCTCTGAAGCATCTCAGGTCCTTATATCAACATCCAGTAACATATAGAATTGATTTTAAGCAACTGCGGCTTCACAGTGTGAGACCCAAATACCTGTCAGATCTACTGGTGATCCACAAACCCAGCAGACCTTTAAGATCTGCAAGAACTAATCATTTCGTAGAAAGATAATCACTACAGCCACTAAAATATGCATGAAGACACGCATAAAAATAAAACATAAGCCATGACTTAATCTTCATTATTCTACAGGTGAGTAATCATGCTTTAACTATTTTAATTTGAACAAGTGTTTTTTTTTTCTTAAATCAATAGAAAAAGCTTTTATTCACCATATTTTAAATATTTGCTGATTGAAGCAACAGCTCTCCAAAAAAAAGTTCATTTTATGCCACGGAGAGGAGATTTTAGGAAGGATCTGAGGCGCTTCATATCACGGCAGTTAAACCACCCTAATTGATAACAAAACCTATTTCAGGTCGATGTCCCAGCACAAAATCGAAGCTTCAACGCTAATAGAAATGACGGAGAGGTCACACCTGCTCAAACTCATCCGTGATAGTCTTGGGCTCCTCGTGCCTCTGGAACCACATCATGTACTTTGTGTGAAATCTCCATGACTGCTTCTTTAGCGCCTTGGCAGACAGATACTGAGCCTTGGTTCCCTGAAAAGGGAAATGAATCGACTGAGCACACCAGTTGCAAAGAGGAGAGAGAACAACCAGCTGACAGAGAGCGTTTACCTCCAGGTAGTAGAAAATGAAGAAGAGCGTTTCTGTGGACAGTCTCTGGTAGAACTCTATGGAGTCAGAGTGGTGTGGAGGTACCTGATGGTGGTATGGCAAAGTGGGGCACGGGTTCCTCATAAGGTATTGCCTTTAGGAAACAGACCACAACATCAACACAAACTTATTTTTACATAAAAATTCTGTTTTCTGTATCAACGTAAAACATTTGCACAGCTATTCATTAGTAAATGTAAAAAATATTATCTTATGTGACTATTCAGTTCAGTACAATTTCATGAAAACCAAAAAATGTGTTTGTCAGAAAATAAAACTATTATTTACAAATGTATTAGAAAAGTGCTTCACAGTTTATTCTTAACTGAACTTCCTTTCAAGGTTGTGGTTATTTCTGTTTGATCAACTTTTTTTAACAACTTACTTTGATTTCCTTGAACTTTCCTATAATTTTATACAGCACTTTGTAAACTATCAGCTTCTCTGGTAGTTCATAACTTTATGAGCCACTGTTTCAGACAACCTTTAACTGGTTATAGTGACACCATGTGTTTTAAATATTAATTGCTCGCATCATATTGTATTTATATGAGGCTATGTATAATTCACTCTGTAATCCCTTAAAAACTGTATATTAAGGAACAATCTAACTCCCTGGATTTTAATACAGTTCAGACACTTGCTCACTACTTTTATTTTATTTTTTTAAAATATGACGTCACCCACTTGCTGTAAAAACCAAAAAAATATGAACATTTTACGAAGAATCCGCTGTGTTCCGATGGTGAAAACTTTGATAACTCACTAAAAATAATAACAATCTACGTACAATTATTCAAATGAAGAATTGGTCTAACCACAATCTAGTGAACATCAATGCCCACTGTTTTTCTTTTTTGAAGAGACTTCTGGGAAATCTTTGGAATCATAGATTCAAAACGGCAAACGCCCTAAATACCACACTAAGTAGTGAGTGAGTTTGGACACTTACTATTTCTGAATTTTGAGTTTTCGTAAAGTTATAGTTATTAGAAAATATTTTGTTCGTGTGAGTTTAACAAAACATTTTTTTACTTCGTAAACCAGAATCGAATGAATAAAAAACCTTTCAGATATGACTAAAAAAGTGGGATTCAGGAAGAAAAAGATCAAATTAAAGTAGAATATTTTCTACTTTTCTTTCTTAGTTTAGCAAAATCACAAAAGTAAACTGTCGGCACTGAAGCAGAAAGTATTGATGACAACTACTTGTTGCAATTATTAGCTACGCAAGACTGACGTTCTGTCATTGTAGCATTATTATGACAAAAGAACACGCTAATAATGCACCTAAATAACAAACCCTTAAAGGTAAGACAATGTTGGGTGGTCAGTAAAAAAATTGTATTAATTTTGTGAAACTCTGTAAAATAAAACAATGACTTTAAAAATCACCATTGTTTTGTTCTCAACTCTAGAAAGCGGAGTTGTCTGAGTTTGGCGTTGTGCCACCTGACAGTCGCTCAACCAGTATTTCTCCTCCAATCAAAAAACAAGATTTTACAGCAGGAGCTCTTCTAAAGATGGCGATGAGACTTTTGAACGAGCGTTTTGATCTGGTCATGTGACTTGGACAGCTGTCGGCCCCGTACCTGATCCTTTCAGAGTCGGAGGGGTGCGGCATGTGTGTCCACGCGGCCTCTTGCATCGCCTGTTGGTAGAGCTGGTCTTTTGGCAGGGGGGTTGGACCCAAAGGACAGACCCCTAGTGATGGGGGAATGCTGACCTCTGACACGGATGACTGAGGGGTGGAGGGGGTACCAGGAGCTGCAGATGAACTGGAGAAAATATCTGCAGCAAAAAGACGACGCCGGGTCAGACAAGACAACTTCATTCAGGGCAGATGTTGAACAGAGTCAAAATCTATTACCTAGCTGCTCCAATTTTTATGTCTGTAATACAAACCTGGGCTCACTGAATACAATTAAAAAATGAGTTCTTTTTAAATTCAAACTGTAGCTACTTTTACTACTAAGTTTGAGCCAATATGTAAAAGATGCAAACTCATGTTTCCTTAAAAATAGAACAGAATAATAATAAAAAACTCCTGACCGTTACGACTTCTGTCGGGCAGATGCAGGTTGGAAATCTCCTCCAGGCCTGATCCCAGAGCGGCTCTCTCAGCCATCGCCTTCAGAGAGCTGAGAGGCTCAGACGCCTGAGGAGAGATCGACATGGAGCTGATGTGAAAACACGACAAACATCAGCAGGAGGAAAGCTTGAGAATATTTTCATGATATTAAACAACTAAATGTTGATCAGTTGGTATTCACACTTCTATTTGTTTATCACAGCTATGTTTCCTGTGGTCTTGACAACTATATATATCCCTACACTAAAGTACAGTTTAGAGGGTCATCAACTTAAATTAACTGGACTTTTTGATTTTTTAACAGCTAATTGTTGTGTGTCTGCAACGTCTTTGGCTTTTTTTTTACTTTACATTTTTAAAACTTTTTTGTGAAACTACAAGGGGAAATATCAATCTCTTGTAATCTGAAAAAAAGAATTAAAAATGTTCACACCAGATGTGTAATTGTTAGCATGAAACATTACTGGATTGAGTTTTTGGTGGCCACTCAAAGGATCCATGTTTCCTTCAGGCCTTCCTCACTGCAGAGTCTGATGAGGACAACCACAGGACTGACTGAGGCCTCGTTACCGGCTAATGATCCTCACCTGTGTTTACCTTCAGTCATGTGTTGAGCCACTTAAAACAAAGAGCGACTGCTGAGAGGAGGCTCATAAAGGAGGGTCTTTTGCAGTGGAAAAAAGGCTTTGAATCAGTCTGACTAATGAAATATCACATATTAAGAGGCTGCTGCTGCACAAAGAGTTGAATCATGCTTACTTGGCTCACCTTCAGACCCTCTGAGGCCGGCGTGTAGGAGTGAGGCCCATTGAGGAGGCTGCCCCCGCCAGGTGTACTGTCTGAGAACGAGGGGGACGGAGAGCTGGGAGGCAGGGTTATGGAGCTGATTAAGCTGGGCCCGTTGTCCATGCTGTGTCAAACACAAGACATGTAAACCACAACTCTCGAGGTGCATTCACACCGAACACGATTCGCGCAACAAATTCCCATGGTCCGCCCCTATTTTGTCGCCGCCTGTCAAAAAATTTGTTCCCGAGTTTGACACTGCGGCCGCATGTGGGAGGAGCTACCAGCTTATGTTTTTAGGATGGTGGCTATAAGGAACGATGTCTGTGGATTTCTCACTTAGAGTGTCTGGAAGACACAGATGATGTTGAGAAATGACGTTTATTTATTGTGAAGAGTTCTAGAAAAACATCAGTAATCACATCTCCATGTTTGGGTTTATATGATCATCATTAAAACACTTTTACAGTACTGGGGACTGTGTCTGTGTGACAGCCGCTTTCCTGGTGTTTCTGTGTCACTGTGGCTGAGCTTGAAGGTTCACTGTCTCGTATTAACCTATTAACCCGAGGGGGAAAAAATAACATTAGTAGACCCTTTTCTTTTTAATGTCGGAGGTGGTCAGCCTCCGCACCCTGCAGTGGCTGTCTGTCTGCCAGCATGTTGAATGAGTGAGCTCAGCCGCAGGAATGAAAACCGGCAATCTGTCCAGCATGCACTACGCCTTTGCCCCAAACCAGCTGGATGAGCTCTGAGAACCTGCGGCTCCAGTGGGTTAAGGAAAAAGACAAAAGTTCTGGCCAAATGCGCTCTGGACTAGTATTCTACCTGCTGAATGAGTCACTGAAAACGTCACATGCCCAAAGCTGAGTTCCTGATTGGCAGATGCAATGCGGCAACCTGCCAAACTTCAGATATTTAAATTTTGACTCCACTGCACAATTAGCACCTTGTCGCTCAACCGAGCTGCGGCCAGACCTCAGCGCCGCACCCGTCGCTCAAATCGCGCCACAGGACTTTAGATTGCCTCAATTTGTGTCTGTACCATTGACTTAATATTGAAACTAGTCGCCGCGTGAATTGCGTTTGGTGTGATAGCACCTTTAGGGTTCAAGTCTGGTGGATTTTTTTTTTGGCAAATGACTTACGGCTGACTGGTTGAAGAACTGAGCGATGATGGTTGGCTGTTTTGTGACTGGCTGGGTGTGCTTAGAGCTGATTCTGTGGAGCTCTCTGCCACAACAGCACTGTAACCTGAGGGGAGGTCAGAGGAGGGGGAGGATGAGAGAACGTATTTTAATAAAAACAAATAAATTAATAAAGAAGTAGCCATATCGACTTACTTGTGCTTCCATTCTGCTTGGGTCCACTTGGTGGTCTAGCAGGAGCCGCATTCATGCCAACTACTCCAACGTTTCCTCCATTCCCTCCCATCATGCTCACAGCTCCAGCGGTAGAACTGGCAGAACTTGGGGGCACCTGAGAGGTACCGGAGGTCACACCCTGCCCAGAGACTAGACCCAGAATACTCCCACTCAAAGAGTTATGGGACGAGCTGGGACACGGCAGGCCGAGCCCCGTCCCAGCCCCATTGGTGGTGACTCCACTGGAGCCAGAAGTGGAGATGGAAGTGCTGCCCTCCACTGAATTACTAGACTGAGTGGTGCTGCTCAGACCCAAGCCCCCCGACGCTGCTGCCTGAGCGTAAGGGGCAGGTGTGGACCCAGAAATTAAGCCAGCCATCGTGCTTAAAGGAGTAGGGTGGCCACCCAAGCCTAAACTTGGCATTTGGTTGGCACTGCTGGTCCCTGTAATTCCACCTTTTCTTAAATCCAGCCCCAGTCCAAGTCCCAAACTGGATGTGGATGTAGGCCCAGCGGTAGACTGAGAGGTGGGAGCTGATGAGCTGAGTGTGTTGGGTGTCGGGAGGGAGGGGGCAGTGGATGTTGGGATGAGAGGGTTGCTGGGCGGGCTCGGGGTGTTGTTTGAAGGGATAGAAGGTTTGCTCTGAGATTGCTGCTGTTGTTGTGACTGGCTTAAGGACTGAGATTGCTGCTGCTGCTGCTGCTGCGTGGACTGATGCTGATGCTGCTGCACCGCACTGCTGAAGCTGCCGATTAGACTGCTGCTCGTGGGAACAGCGGTAATGCCTCCAACCACACTCGCCATGGACACGAGGGAGGAAGATGAAGAGGAGCCAGAGGTGGTGGAGGAAGAAAAAGACGATAGCAAGGATGGGGCGCCGTTCTTCACAGGTGACTGAAAATCAGAGTATCAGCAAAAGAAAAGAACAGTTCAAAAGAACATCTAAAAAAAGGCACACAGTACAAATACATCGTCAACTATAGAGCCCAAAATGTGCAGGAAATGGAACAAATAACACCAGAAGTCTCCAACCATGGTCCAGCAGAGACACTGCTTCATGTCGGTGCCTTGGACCATGGGTGAAGAGTGCTGCGCTACACTGTTCAGCTACCGACACAGCAAAGGAGAGCCTCTCACCTGACTAACTTCACTGTCTGTCGACCGTCCCCTCTTCTTATCGTCTTCTGAGTTCTCCTATAGGAGCAGATACTTTGATATAACAATCCACTTTTGAAATGTTGCAACAGCAGATTAGAAAGTGGATTAAACACAAGGTGGATTGCAGATCAGGTTAGCTAAAGAAATATTTGAGATGTGTTCTCCCCAGCAAACATTAAACACCTTGAATAAAGTTTTAAAAATCGAAGAACTTACAGTAGTGCAAGTAGCTGGGGATGGAGGGATGGGTGAAGAAGAGGTGGTAGAGGTGGGAGTGCTGCTAGAGGGCAGGTACACTTCATCTTCATTGCCTTGACCTGAAGGAGATGTTGCCACCAATGCTGCGGCTGCAAAGGAAGATTGTTATCATCAGATGAGGAGTCCCACACAAATAAAAGCATACAGTCAGTTACTTACGGATGTCTTCCAGGTCCAAGTCATCATACAAGAACTCATTCTCTTCAAAGTCTGGATCTTGGGAGGAATCGATGTAGTATTCCACATCGTCCTTGATTTTTTGGATGGCGTCCACGGGAACGGAGTCGTTGTCCAGCATTCGTAAAATCGTCTCCAACATGCGGATGTGAAATCTATGCCTCTCAATCAACCGCTTTAGCTCATCGATTCGATCTTGCTTCTAAAAGAGACAGAGTATGTGCACTTAAAATAATAATACAAATAATAAAATAGATTCACAGCAATAGCAGAAATGGAAGAACTTACTTCTTTATCCCCCTTCTTCTTTCGTGTTTGAACCGAGAGAGATTCCACCTCACTTTCAAACTGATCCACCTGCATGTTAAGAGTGTCTATTGTATTCTGTGGATGAAGAACGGGACAGAATTAGAGCATTTTAATGTACATGTCATGAATGTGTTTGATGTTAGTTTTAAAACAAATGTCTCAAAATTAGAACTTTTTAAAATAAGAGTTAAAAATTACTGTTAGCCATTGTCCAGTTTCCTCCTTCTCCCTCTGTGCAGGATCCACCTTCTGAGCGAGCCCCAAGCCTTCTTTAGAGTAGGCTTTTGTTTTTGTTTCACGTTCCACCACTTTGAATCGCTCCATTTGCTGATGAAAGATGACAAGTCTCAATTAAATTCATAATCCACATTTAAATTAAAAACTAACATATAAAGGATGTGGCTACTTAGAAAAACAACATTGCATAAAATGTTGTCTGTTAATCACCTGATGCATAGAAACTTTACTCATAATTCTGTAGTACTGTGTAAGAGAGTGTTTTAGATCAGCGCTGTGGATTAAAGATTTAAATAACCATACCGTCTCTATGAGTTTGCGATTCTCAACTAGCTGCCTTTTGTCTTTGATCTCATTCGAGGCCAGCCATGTTTTTATTTGATCTCTCAATCGCTGAAAGAACAATGGGGAAAATTTGTAATAAACTTCTTATAATAACACATTTAAGTCAACAAAGGTTTCATTAAACTGCACTTAAAGGAGAATTTTTCTTACCTGCAATTTTTTAATCTCTTTTTTGAGGTCCGCCTCGTATTTTTCCTTCTGATTCGCGTTGGCTGCATTGTGGAGCTGGAATACACAACAAAATTTTTGTGACAATGATGCAAGTTTCCATTAAAAAAGTATGAGATGACAGTTTCTTACCTTTTGCCAAATATCTTCAAACTGTTCTACACCTTCAGCTACTTTTTTTAAACATCTATCGATCTCACCTGCAGAGACAAACAATGTGCTCAAATATCTCTTAAATTCAAGCATCAGCAATGCATGAATTAATTGCATTTATCCTGTGACATCTTTGGAAAATAATAGATGGGAGATCTAGAATTTGTGAACGATGCCACTATCCTTATCCTGTGCAACATGAACAGTTTCAACAACAATGTTACCTTGAAGTTTTCTTTTGTCAGCCATGGCTTTGATTACGACAATGTCCACATTCCGTCTGTCAAAAAGTTAGCTTCATAAAGAAACACATATTGGTTTGTGTTTGCAATCATCAAGAGAATCTCTACACCAACTTGAACTCACTTAAACTGACGTTAACCCCATTTGATTGACTAGTTAGCAAAACACAATCGCTACATTTTAAACTTTCCACGCATATTTTGAATAATCAATGGTGTCTACAAATTATGAGCTTCAAAAATATTGCTAGCATTACAATATCAGCGACATGGTTATCAACAAAAACAGCCTGCTAGTAAGCTAATGTTAATGTTAGCTTGGAGCTAGCTCGACCACTTCGCTCGGTTGCAACCCCAGCCCGTGTCAAAACATTCGCTCCACACCACGTTTAGGGGTGTATTTCACAATCATGCATCATAACTCTAGGGCCCAGAGTAGCTTTAATAAAGTGGAAAAGAAAAACATAACATAAGCAGTTGTAATCGTCAATATGCTAGCTAATATGGCTAACTGACTGGCTAGCAGCTTAGCTAGCCAGCTAACCAAATTTAGAAAAAAGGGAAACTGGGTCAACACGACCAACTTAGATTTATACGTGTACACCACATTTACCTAGGGTATGGAATTTCGTATGTCTTTTTCAAATACAGGCAAAACTAGTTCCAAAAAGTCTTCTTTACTTCCCAAATGTGTTTTCTTTTCGACAAGCTCGCTCACTGTAATGTAGCTGAAGATGGACGGTAGCTAAGATCCCACCTCTGCATTTTGGTCCCGCCCCACAGCCGCTCCGAGCAATCTGATTGGACAAAAGTCACGCCTGTAACTGACAGAATCGCGCTGGAACAAAAATCAGCCATTGGCTCAGCAGTCAGATGAATTATGACTGCCTCTAATAGTAACAATGTCAGAAATGACACTCTTCTACATTTAAACGCTAAATCTAAGAGTTAAATTATACATTTGTTTACATTTTGACATGACTTTTCTCTGACTTGAGTTCTGATAAGTAAAACAGTCTCAGCAAACGTTGTTTTTGCTAAAGACAAATGTACAGTCATGCAAAAGTCATTGAGAAACCTAAAATAGGAGAGTTACAAACAATTATATTTCAAAATATAGTTTTTAAAGCTGCAATATAAACATGCAAGAGATACAAATAAAAACATTTATTAATAAATACAAAAAAACGTCACAAAAGAAATATGAAGAACGTCACTACGATGAATGTAAAAATCAATAATAATACCAAATGATATTTATTTGGAGTCTCTACTGTTATATTTGTTTTCTACTTTTTTTTACACTAGTCATAATTATTTGTTGCCATCAATTTTCACAATATAGTATAAAGGACAAAAATAGCATATGTAAAACATATTTCTGTCTGTATCCAATTAACCTGAAATCAGACTCGTTTCCATCTTTATAACAGTGCAAAGCCCAAATGAATGAAGCGTAACATTATTGACTCAAAATTTGAGATAACTGGACCCGCATCATTATTATAATGGCCATGGTTGTAGTTGTCATTCCCAGGAAGCTGATCAGTGAGACAGGGAAGCTGGGCTGGGCATTTCTCCAAACGGTGCCTCTGCAAATCCTGATATTTCTGGTTCAATCTGATAAAAAAAAAAAGAAAAGTATTTTTATTTAACAACTCTGAATGATGACAGTCTTAAATGATAAGAGTATTTAAGAGTATTTATGATTCAATTCTCAAGTCATTGCTACCTGCTGTTGTAAGTATGTACAACCTGAGATGCTCCCAGTAAATCCATTTATTATTGTTACCACCAATCATTATAAATCTATTTCTATTCTACTAGGTGAATAGAAATACTATGTTCTTGTACAAGGACTAGTAAAAGGTTAAACTCTCTTATCTTTTGAGTAAATTGGTTTATTGACCAAAATAAACCCTATTTTTGCTCACTTGTTGGTCTTTATCTTTCTCTTGCGGCTGAATTCGGTGCCTCTTCTTTCTTGGTCCAGCTCCATGACTTTCTGCCGTTGACACTCCGTTAAATTTTTCCTCCTCAGCTCCAACATCAGGGTCTAACTGAGTACCGCTCTCATCCTGAGGGAATTATTTGTAAAAAAAAAAAAGATAGATAGAAAATATTTAAACATAAACGTTACACAGTGTAGT
>NC_050527.1:7165593-7191219 GCF_002922805.2 Oryzias melastigma
GACGTAGAACATTAAAACATTATTTTGGTAAAATTCAGAGTCCTAACGAAAACAGACACTAATATTTTTTTCAGTACAAGAAATATTTTAATAACAGGGCAGATTTTACTAAAATATTGTTAGAACTGCATAATAGCCTAATACAAACAAAATATATTAGTTAGTAAATGTGAGAATATGACTGTGTTGTTGGGTTTATCTGAATTGTTCAAACACTATTCATTGCATTAATTTAAAAAGACAACTTAAAAACACAAAATTGAATCATTTATAAAGGTAAAATAAAATAAAACAAAAAATATTTTTTGGTTGCATTTTTATTGAATGTAAAAACACGACATTTAAATTGAAACAGACCCAATAATGAACTTTTGTTTATAGTATTTTTTATGCAAAAGAATATTCCTGAGATCAAAAGAGTTCACTTTTCAAATTTTTTTAGCTTCAAACTTTTTTACTGATCCAAAAAATAATCCCAACCGTGACTCTAAAACCGCGACATGATCCAAATTGTGAGTTTTGTCATCCGTTCATCCCTAACTAAAACTGTGTGGAAGGGTTGATTTCAACTGCATTAATGCATATAATTAAACAAGGGCAGGACAATCAGTTGATCTCCAAAATCCAAATGGAGTCATCTGCTAAAAAATAAAGAAATAAATAAGGTTAACCTAAAATAACTGCTGTTTTATCCTGATTTTTTTCCGTGTCTCCTAAAACAATTGTTTTTTCTCTCTCAAAAGGTCTTTTCCTTTTTTCTCAGTTGGAAATAAGATATTTTTCTTAATCTGTTTTACCTAAAAAATAAAGGTTAAATTAATAAATAAACTCAGATGCAACCGCCCCATGTCAACCAGCAGTCTTTATAAACCGTCTCTGCTGTGGTGTGGTGGAGAGGGCAGTTCAGGTTGTTGGTTTGTTGTGTGTAACTGCATGTCAACATGTCCTTGGTTTGATGTCAGGATGTGCAGACCTCCCCTTTGTCAACACAGCACAGAGCGATGGAAGCAGTACTATCATTGGTAACAATTATTCACTGAAAAAGTAATGAGGAGCATGCGACTTAAAAACTACAAACTATGCTATAAAATTCAACTCAAGAGTCAATAATCAGTATTTTAATTAGTTGTTGTTGCAGAAAGTAGTCTTAAATTTAAATGAATGTGTAGTGTTTTCCTTGATACGTTTGGAGACAAAAAGAAGTGGGCGGAGCCAAATGAATATCACTTATAAGACAAAACCCAGAAGTTATGAACATACAATTTAATAAGAAACAACTGTTTTAAATTGGATTTTGAAAAAGAAGTCCCAAACATTTATTTTTGTTTAATTTACTGTAACTTTTCAACCAAGGAGAAAAGCGGCTCGTACGAGCCGCTTTTCTCCTTCAAAATCTCCTGGAATGATTATGTTAATGGTTGAAGAGACAATGCGTTAAATATTTTGTGTTTAAGCATGCCTCAGGTGTTAAAGGGTTAACAAGTAATGACATCTATTTGGAATGGTATTTTCTTTCTGCTTTTTTTCCTCACCTCAAGCAATATAGTTAGTTGAGCGTTTCTGTAATCATCGCCATGAGCATCCAGAGTTTTCATAAGAAACCTGCAGAGATTAGCAGAGTTGAAAAAATGTCCTATGAATAAAACAAAAAACATTTAGCAGTTAAAATGAAAATACTTTGTACCATCTTTCTTTCTTTAGACGCCGTGTAATTCTTTGTACTAAGTGAAGCCGACCAAGGATCTTCTGGTTCACCTGAGCACATGTGGTTAAAAATGGCAGAAATAATAATGTTTTATGCAGGTAAACAAGCAATAACATTATTGGAAATTTTATATTTATAAAAACATGTATAGGGGATGCACATTCAAGACCCTGACACACATATAGAAGATAGACCAATGGAAACCTGTTCAATTTCTTTGCATTTCCTGTTCAGAGCCAGATATTTTCTTTTGTCCAGAGCTCTTCTTTCTTCATCTTCTTGTGCGGTGTTGTCAATCAGCTCGTTGCCTCCAGTGTCCAGCTCCACCTACAGAAAAGACAGTTCAGGATTTGGGGATTTTTTATTCTATTTAGATTTTTTTTTTTACATTTTTTATTCTATTCTACACTATTTTTTAAGGGACAAGCTTCAATAAGCTAAAATTCTGCCTGCACATTTTCTGTTGTTACTATTATTAGTAACAACAAGTATCATAAAAATGTATGAACACACGTCTCCTCGTAGCCCAGAATAGGAAAAAAAAAATGATGACAATAAAGCCTATTCTATTCTATTCTTTTCTATTTCAAAGTTGGGCTGTTTTATACTTAAGGTTTTAAATGCTAGTGTTCTATTCTTGGCAAGTCACAAAATATGCCTTTTCAGATCTCTCTTAATTTGGGGTGTAACAATTAATCAAGTTAATTGATTAATTGATTTACATTCCTAAAATCTAACTAGATCAATTGATCTCAGGCAAGATGTCATTTGAATTCATCTATGCCATTATAAAACTGTTACAAATGAAAAAAGTTGATTATATCGATTTGGAAAACATAATTTGGATCAAGCCATCATTTTAGTGAAATGTGTGGAAAAACGTTGAATTTTGCAAAGACATGTCACCGCAGTAGTGTGGTATAATGTTCTAATAATGTTCCGTTTTTATTATTTGGATGTGGAAAAATAACAGTGGACTGAACTTAATGAAACTCAAGTGTGAATGGTTTTACTATTAATTCTTGTTTACTTGAACACGTATTTAATTTATTATCTTGCAAGAAATCTGGAAAACTCCACCTGCACTGTTCAGTACCAGGTATTTATCTCTGAGTCACACTGGTTGAATTTTTGGCTAAAGACTTCCTGGATCGATTTTAGGTTAGTGAATCGGATCGTTCAAAACAAATTAATATCAACTATGAATTGTATCAGAAACCACAAATAAAGACGTGAATTGAATCGTCACACCCATTGACTTAATCAATCAGAAAAAAAAAACAGGAAATGTGAATGTAGACCTGCAGTTGTGACTGAATTTTAGCATGATTTTCATTCCTTCAAAAACAAACAAACAAACAAAAAACCTAAGGTTTGCCTTATTGCGTTTTTCCTCAGTCAGCAAACAACAGCTGTAATTCAAAATAGAAGACATGCCAACTGTACACTGCTATGCTAAAGCCTGATATTATGAAATCCTGCTATAGGAAGCTTAGGGAGGCTTAAAGCTTAAGCTAAGTTTATGGAAACACCCCCGACTATCAAAAAGAAGCACACCATCATGGTTTGACATGTCTTATTACTGCAGGATCTCCCAGATTTTCATTTGTTTACATCAGTCTTCTAGGTAGCATGACGCACAGTACCTCTCCAGATCCGAGCTCCACTCCTCCGGGTTCCAGTTCTGCCTCCAGAATATGACCTCCTCCAAAAAGAGGAGGCAGCGCCAGCCCAGAGAAGTCCTCCATCATCTGGCGAAGGGGAAAAGATTCATGGGATGATAAGCATAAGCTAACAAACAATAGCACGAAAAATGATCAGCATCAGACAGTAAAGCTTACATTTCGGTCAAAAACACCAAAGTATCTTCAGTTGTACGACCTGAAACATTCACTGTTTCTTTACTTCCCAAGAAATAAGTTTAATAATGCTATTTAACTACATATCGTTAGATAGAAACACGAAGTGGCGATGGATGCGACGCGCATTGTTTATGTAAGACTGGCGCGAGAATTATACGTATCAGAGGAAATTCGACTCCATTTCCCATGAGCACCCTCTCAGGCTAAAACTACAGAAGACAACATGGCGGGTATTTATTTCGTCTCTTTAGCTTTTCCACTAAATAAACAACTATTATACCCACTTTTGTGTTGCATAAATAAATAGACATGATGTTAGAATGTTTGTCTAATGTCCTTTTGAATGTATGTGACGCCTTAATCGCCGTTTGAATTTAAAAGAGAAAAATGACCTTGGATGTGTCGCTAATGTTTGCTACTGCTAGCTTACAGCACGTAACTTGTATTTGTGTGTTTATACACTTTTTAAATGCGTTTTTTGTCTGCAGGAATCGGGGCTTTCCTGAAAAATGCGTGGAATAAAGAGCCTGTTATCGTGGTGTCTTGTGGAATCGGACTGATAGGTAAGAAGAAACAAAGCAGAACATCTATGTTTTGCTAACAGCTACACATTGATAACACACTAGATGAGCTTTTTAGTTCAATTTTAGACTTATTAGACACTAAGACATTAGGATTTTGATTTCTGACTATAAAAAAACAACTTTTATGTTGTTGATTTCCCCAAAATTTCAAAATTATTACAATATTACAGCTCCACAAACATGTGTAACTCAGTGTTTAGCTTTAAATCTGAAGCTGTTTGAAGAAGGAGGCTCAACATTGCTTGAATTTATTGTGAGACTGAATTTGGATAAACCTGAACTGGTAAACTGAGTTTTACACCATTAACCTAGTCTGATTAGGATATTGTCACCTTTATTACATGTTTGTAGAATGGAACAAAAACATCAACATTGGACCTCAGACTGAAGTCGTATGGTACCAGAACTGACAAACAAATATATAGATACATAAATGTTGTTCACATTTGGATTATTTAGTCATAAAGCCAGAACTGATCAGAACTAAGCTCAGTTTCTTCACCTGACCAGGTTACCAAATTAAGTTTCCATAACAACAAACTCAGGATCTACCAGATTTGTAAAAAAGTTCAGGATAAACTTAGCCAGGATTTCCACCTAACCTGCTTCTAGAATAAAATCTCAAGTTAATTTAAATCCAGTAATCTAAGCTTGTGATGCTTTTGTTGTTATCGTGTACCAGCAGTTTTCTGTTTAGCTGCAATCATTGCTAAATTCATGTTTGGGCACTTCTTATTGGGAGTTTGCTGAATAAAGTGACCGATATGTCATGAGACTTTAATTCTAGTGTTATCATCTTGTATTTCCACAGGTATGATACTTCCCTTCATCAGCCCCTTAACAAAATATACAGCAATGCTAAATTCAGCTGTGCCATACAACTACCCAGGTAAATATGAACATTGTTTCACAAAGAAAATAAAATATTTTTGTTTAAATATGTTTAACTCAATCTCTTCTTTCTTTTCTTTTCCTGTTTCAGTTCCTGTCAGAGATGATGGAAACATGCCCGATGTTCCAGCCCATCCACGCGAGGCTAAAGGTCCGAATTTGGATTGGATCAAGAGTTTATAACTTCATGTCTCCCAATCGTTGCCCATTTTGCTTCTCTTGTTCTCACATTTGCATAGTTTCCCCTATTGTCTTTGTCTGACAGTAAAGACTATTTAATTCTACTTCGTGTTGCTCCAGTTTATTAAGCAGTTAATTGGATTTAGAGAAAAAAATCGGTAGCACTTTATAATAGGATTCCTTGACAAGCTTTATTAACACATTAAAAAATTATTAAAATGTTTATAGAGTGTTAGTAAGACATTTATTAGCTCAATAAGCTGAATAAGGTTCATTAAAGTTTTTGATAAGATTCATTACCATCTAAAATGAAACTTTAATCTACAAAAGTCATATTAATAAACTTTACTAGTTTAACAAATGTACTAACTGTCTTTGTAGACATTATATTATGTGTTTAGTAGCACCTCATCTAAAGTGTTACCAAAAAATCTTCTGCATCAATCACATTTTACAGTTAAAGTTTAGCTTCAAGCAGGAAAATAATTCAGGACAACAAAAGTAATTTGAAAGAAGAAATGGTCTCAGTGACAAATCATGAACCAAAAGAGGTTTTTCTTTTTTTTTAAACTTAATATTTTCTTTTTAATAACATTTTAGCACTAAATATTGTGAATAAATCCCAATTAGATGAAAGGAAGAGGAGAAAAAACGCTTCTTCTACACGTAGCTGATCAGAATCAGCATCTTTTTTTCATGTAAATACATTAAAGTCTCGACGGTACCAGGAATATGAATAAAAAATAATGAAGCAATATGAAAACATTTATGGAGGTGGAGGTTTAAATAAATCTGAAAAAAATTCTAAGAAGGTGTAATGACCATAAATGATCCAGTTATTAGTTAAAAAAAATAAATGATGGCTGACTAATCTGTTTAAAAAGCTCAATGCTGAAATGAACATTTTCCTTTCAGAAAGCTCAGGTTTGATAATCCTCCACAGGCTGATCTGGTAAAGCTGCAATCAGATTAACATTGCTGAAAGGAACTTTCTTGTTTCATGCTGACATACGTGTACTTACAAAGAAGCAGGATAATCTGCGAGCTTCTACAGCACAAAGTGTGTTGTGCTGCTGAACCTGTAAAAACCCAAACACACTTTCATATCAGAAATTCTTCTGTTGTGTTTTGGAAAATATTTAATCAAGAACAAAACCATAAAGTTTCCTCCCAGCACATTTATTTCACGTCTCCACATTTAATAATTTAGTGCTTCTTCATCAGAGTACATGATTGGCATATTAATAAAACAGTCCAGTAATGTGTTCACAGTGATGCATATCGCCTAAACAGAAACCAACAACCAAGAAATTGTCCACAAATAAAACAATATTTCAATTTCAGAACTTTTCACATGTTTTCAGTATTTCATGAAGAAAAGTTTTTGGGAAAAAAAATATAAGAACAAAATAAAAACTTGACTTTTTCCATTCAGTATTTTCAGGCTTTTTTTTCTGCATCTTTAAGGTCAACACTGTAAAGATATACTTTTACAAGTTGAGGATTTACCCCATAAGCATGATTTTTCTGCTGTAAAAAGATGGTGAAACACTGAAAAAATGTTGATTACATGTGGAAAACATGCTTCATAGAAAGCTGGGATTCTTGCTGCAGATGTTCTGTTACCTCTAGGTATATTGTTGCATTAATACTGATCTATGGCTTATAAAAGACAACTAATATGTCATTTTATGGCTTTTTAAAAATAAACTATGTGCATAAAGACCATTTATTCAAAATAATTTCAAACAACTTTTGACCAAAATAAGTTTTATTTAACATGGGCTTGTTTGTGTGAACAAATGATTCATTTCTACTATTAAAATAGCAACAAATTACTTATAATTTGTTATTTAATTTTAGGATGTGTGGTTTTGGTAATCAGTCATTTTTCAGCTTGATAAATGTTCAACCAAAAGAAACATCACTTTAACACTATAGAAACTCTAATAACCACAATTGTTTTATTTACAAATTCAAACGAGCATTTTGTTACTGTCAGTGATGTAGTACAACACAAGTAATGTCTGTCTTTAGAATTATTTTATAAAACATTAATCAGTGACGTCTTGATTCTTCAAGGTGCAGAAAAACAACATTCAGTTTGAATAAAAATTGTGATTCCCCGACAGGATACTACTCTAAATGTTTATCAAGGACACTTGCTCCGGCGTCGGACAACTTCTCCAAAGCTTTCTTCAACACTTTCATAGAAACATTTCTCCAACAGACTTGATCATCCACTTCACTTTCCACATCGTTCTTTAAGATTTGGCTCAGTCGGACCACTAAACGCAACCGCAATCTTCTTATTGAGGCGGCGTATGGCTTTAAATTTGGGACATATTTGAATCTTTGAGAGCCTAAAATGTCAAGACTAAGCATACAAACCTCTCAATCATAGGACTTGGAACCCTCCACAACATGCAACTTTCTCAGAATACATTCCTCCTCCTACTGTCCAGCCATTCAGCTAATAAACTGTGACATTTTTATATATTCAAGGGTGAATTTATCATTGTGACATTTGAAAATCACATATGTCAGATTTATTGTTAAATTATCCAAATATCTATATTTATTTAAAAGGCTTTTCCTGCCAAATACTTAAAAAAACATCCATAAGGCAACTTTTCTAATTCAAATTAATACTGTAATAGAGAGGGAGCCTGTCCTCTTCCCCAATATCTTGCAATAGTTAAAGTACAGCCTCCTATTGTAGGATCCAGTCCCCTAAATCAGCTGAATAAAGGAAAAATGTGGCACCAAACAAATATATGAACAAATGAAGAAATGTTAGTCACTTTGGACCAGTGGGACACATCACAACGGGCTCAAACGCTAAGAAAATAATCAACTTTTATATGTTTTTGTAGTTCCGTGTGTTGTCTTTCTTTAGTCCTAGAACTCTATAGTGAGTCACATCCACAAGATGAACCACAGTGGTGCAAAAAATAATATTTTCGTTCACGTGACACACAAGATGTCTGTACTTAAAAACACAACATCCGACGTGGATTACGGTTGGGGTGTTTTCAGGCCTGACGGGGGGATGAGAACTCGGCCTTCTGCTGAGACTCACTCGATGATGGGAGCCGAGCGGTCGTTGGTGACGGTTTTTCTGAGTCGGACGTGGGCAAAGGGATTCGGCCTGAAAGGAGAACACAGAGATGTTGCTGATGACTGAATGTCCTGCAGAAGAACAGATGAGAAGCATTACCTGGTGGGAGAAGGAGGCGAGGAGCCCAAATCTGAGGTGATCTGCAGAAAAATCGAAATAAATCACTGCTTTTGAGCAAAGCTTCTGCATCTTGATTTGGGTGTTTGAAAAAACACACATTTTTTAATACACATTTTGAAATGCCATATGTGGAAAATATTTCTTTTAACCCTTAACCTCTTATCTGTTCATGCTTCTGACCTTGTTGCTGTCGGCCATGCTGTACGGGCGTGGGCGGAAGGTGCTGACCCTCTGGGGAGGAAGAGCGCGCTCCTCCTCCGACTCAGGACTGAGGCCTGAAGACACAAGTTTGTCCAGCTGTCCTGCGCTGGTGCTGTTAGCCTTAGATAAGAAGAGAGAGCTGCAGGAAAGGCAGCAGACGGAGAGGAAAGAAAATACAGGAAGGATTGAATTTGTATCAACAACTCTTTTTGAAAAAAAAAAAACATTTTTGAGAATGCAAAATGACAAAAGTGAGGAAAATAAAATTCTTGAACATTTTTAAGTCTTACTGCTTACCCCTCCAGTTGATCTATCCTGCTGTGCTGTGACTGAGTGTAGGAGAACGGGAACCAGCCTTTTCTATAAGGGAATAAAAAATTAGTCCATAATAATTACAAAAAAAAACTATTTTTTAGATACTTTGCATTTTAGCAAAGCAGCTCGTACCGTCCGGTCCGTTCGTTTTGACCGTAGTGCCACCCGTCCCTGGGCTCAGAGATCAGCAGGGTAATGTAGTCACCAGGTACAAAGTGAAGTAGGCAAGCCCCGCCCCCAATATTTCCACCTACGCTCTCCAACGCCCCAGGTGAGTGAGCAAACATGGCCTCCACTCGTGTAACCCCAGATAAAGGCAGGCTCCTGGGGAGACTGGAGCCTGGATTGAGGAATAAAAAATACAAAAATGAAATGGAACCTTGAAACGAAAGGTCACACATTTCTAAATCAGACGTGTTTCTTGAAAAAAAGAATCTACTTTTGAATATCAGAATGAGTTTCAATCTAATAGATCTACCTCTACTGCACTCATTCACTTAACAGACGAGATTCTTGCAGCAATTAACAAAAAGGACTTCATGGTGATTCATTTCTTGATTTGCAAAAAGCATTTGATCCAGTAAAACACAACATTTTGTTAGCAAAATGGGGGAATTATGGTAAAAGAGGTATCGTATCCAAATGGGTGGAAAGTTACCTTAATAATAAGCAACACTATGTTAAGATTAATAAAAATCAAAATGTGACTCAGCATTGTCTGGAATTCAACAAGGCTCTGTAATAGGGCCTAAACTATTTATATTATTTATTAATAAAATTCATGATTTTTTTTTAATTTGCTGATGATACAGATGTTTACAGTTCTGGGAATAATTTAGAATTACTCATTAAAACATGGAAAACAAACTGGTTATATTAGAAAGATAGTTTGATGTAAACAAATTAGTCTTAAATTGGGAAAAACTAAATGTATGATTTTTGGAACAAGAGATTATGGCGAAAATAGAAATATTAAAAATGAGGAAATTATTATTAATAATGTTTCTGAAATAAAAATGTGTATTTTTGTATTTGTATTATTGAGTTGTATTCAATAATAAACTTAGTTGGAAAATCCATATTGACTATATAAATAAGAAAATAAGTTAAAACATTGTTATTTTATATAAAGTAAAACACATTTTAGATAAAGATGCCTTACGTATTTTATACAATTCCTTAATTCTTTTCAATGAGGTGTGGGAAAATGCTTGCAAAAGTTATACTAACAGATTAAATCTACTACAAAAGAAAGTTATGAGACTAATAAATCATACTGGACCAAGAGACAACACCCATGATCTTTTTGTTAAATTTTGTTATAAAATATAAAATATCCAGATCCTGTTCAGTTAAATACAGATTTAACCATGCGGAAGATTAAAAAAAGATTGGTTCCAGAGCATATTTGTGGTAAATTTCCTTTGATTACACATTGCAATAACAGAAGGAAAGAGGATTTGCATTTACCTTTAGCTCGGACTTCATTAAGGAAAAGAGGTTTTGTGTTTACTGGAATAAAAGTGTGGAATTCCTTAATCATTGAAATACAAATTTCACAAACAATGTCGTTGTTAAAAAGACTATAAAAATCTAGTATTTGAAAATTATAAGTTGTTTTAAAAATATATATAATTATGTAGATGCTTGTGATCTGGATGGCCAAAGTTGTGAAGTGTTTTGTTTAAGGGACATGAAGAATAAGACCTGGTCTTCGTCGTGCTCCTATTTACTCATGTGTTACATTGTTTCTGTTTCTTTTATGGTGTATGTATGACCCTTTGTTTACTGTGGATCATGGTGGCGCATGAGAGAAAGAAATAACTTAAATGAAATCTCACCTTGAAAGCCTCCCAGTCTCATTTCACTGACGGGTCTTCTCGGCAGGGGCAGAGTTGCAGTAGCAGACATCTCTGTGGCTTTGAGCAGCCAGGGGTTGTGTGACAGAGACAGCGTGTTGCTTCCTCCCGGACCCATCTGCTGATGCAGCATCTGCACAGGGGTCATGGCCCTGGAGAGAGGAGCGCTGTGGGACAGCGGAGGACTGTGAGGAGCACTGTGGGGGATTGGGACGGTCATGCCCTGGGAGGAGCCGCTGGTCGGGGAGATCTGGCTCAGTGACATGACGGTGGAGGGGATGAGGCTCGGAGAGAGGTTGGATGTGGCCGGCAGGAGAGAGCCCTGCTGCGGGGAGCTGCTGGATGTTGCAGGTATGGATGAGGAGAGGCTGTCAACGCCATCAGGGAGTGGGCTGGCTGATGCATTCTGGGGTGTGCTGGCATGCTGAGGAGACGCTCCTTGGGACGAGCCTCCAGCAGCTCCTCCGTTGGAGGAGGCAGAGTGGGAAGTCTGGGGGGAGCCCTGAGGACCAGCATCAGTCTGGGAGCTTGAAGTGGGGGCCAGACGCTGCTGCTGGGAACGGCTGGAATCTCCGTTCAGCAGAGGAGGGACCTCTTGTACAGAAACTCTCTGAAACACCAAGAACAGAGAATGGTGACAAAAAAGCTTAAATCTCATAAAAAATGTAAAAAGCAAACTAAAGAAATTACAGATTTTTGCTGTTGCAACAACTTAAAAACAAGAATAAAGCTACCAAATTACAAGTATTGACCTGTTCAGGATGACTGGAGCCTATCTTGGTGTGACGGAGGACTTCGGCGACCCCAGCGGCTCCTGGACTTTGTGGAGCGGTGTGACGCAGCAGGTTGAGGGCTCGCTCTGGGAGCTTTGTCGGCTGAGAACACGACTGCTGCCAAGAGGACAGTTTCTGCGAGAGAAGCTCTCTAACCTGGAAAACAATTAAGGAAAGGTTCTGAAGATTTGGTCACAAAATCTACATATAAATAGAGTCTAACAGTAAATATAATTTTCCATATTTTTTGGCATAAAGAACTGACTTCAAGTGTTCTTTGTCATAAAAATAGATGTGCATCTACTGCAAACAGTTTTTTAAAATAATTATCACAATTAAAAACGTTTATTATTCCAATGATTTGTGAATGTTGAATGTGGCCGGTGAAGATGCCAGAGTTGATAGCTGAAAATGATGAAACTGATAGCCCAAAATGCTGAAGCCAATAGCTAAATACGCTAACGCTGAAAGCTTGCCAAAATATTAGCTAAATGCCATATTAGTCCAGAAAAAAATGTCTAATTTTGAAAAAAAAATAGCATAATGCTAAAATATTAGCTAAACTCAAAATTTGTCTTAATTTAAAAAAAACAAAACAAATTTTGACAAAACAGCTAGCATGCTAAAATATTAGCTAAAGTCTAAATTTTCCTAAAGAACTTAAAAAAAGTCTAATTTCGACAAAACAGCTAGCATAAGGCTGAATTATAAGCTAAACTCCAAATATGCCTAAAAAGCTTTAAAACAAAGTCTCATTTTGACAGAACAGCTAGCATAATGCTGAAATTGTAGCTAAACCCCAAATTAGCCTAAAAACTGGAAAAATGTCTGAATTAGCCAAAAAATGGCGATCATGTTGCTAAATTAAAATCTAAACTCCAAATTACTTTAACAAACCCAGTAGTTTCAGCACATTTTACAGTTTGAATGGCATCTAGCTGAAAGTATATGTGGAAGTTCACAAGTTTAAAAATGCATAAATATTTGGAACCATTTGAGAAATTTCTCATTCATTTCCTATGGAGCACTTTTTGCTCAATATTTGAAAACTTTGAAGATTATGAATACTAAAAATACAAGCAGTAATGTTTTGAATGTTTTTATACCAAGATTGCTGAAATAGCTGAAAGTTTGATTCCGTTTTTAAGTGCTTAAAGATGTACGGAAAGGAGCAGGAAAATCACAAATATATCATGTTTTAAGACAAAAAAATACCCCTATCAGTCTCTGCTTCTCAAAGTACATTTAAATGTAATTGTGGAGCTTTATGTCATTTGATGTCCCAATGAGACATGCAGAAGATCGTATGGATGAACACTAATCACCTTGGAGTGATAGTTCATCAGCAGTTTGGTGACACAGCACTGTCTGTCCACCAGGAAGCAGTATCGCCTCCTCTCCTCAGTCAGAGCAGACTTGTAGCCGGTGGCAACCAGTGAATCCAGCTCCACTTGGCGACGACTCATCAGCTCCACAAACTGAAAGAAAACAATCTTAATTCATACAAAGCTAATTCAAAAAATGTCATGGCTTTAAGCATTATTTGGACAGATTCTTATGTATAGTAATTAGTCTGTTAATCACTTATTCTTATATTTCTAGGTTGATCTTGTAATTTAATTAAATTTCATTTTTGTCTTGTTTACATTTCTTACAGCAAGGTGTTCATTACTTCATAACTTTGACTCAGTTGAGTTCCAATATCACCTGTACCTGCATTTCTCTGTCACCGTATTTGTTTGGGTGGCGGCTGCCCTGGCTCTTCCTGCGGAGTTTCTTCAGCTGGGACTGGCAGCGCTCGATGGACTCGGTCTGAGACCGCCGCTCGCTCTGATACTTCTTTAAGGTAGCCTGAAGGGAAGGTAGATACAAAAGGATAAGAAATTTTCAATCATGAATATTGTTGCTGACATCACTTAAAACAGTGATTATTTTCAGAAAATATTTAAAATAGTTGAGTATCCAATTTGGGCTTCTTGACACATGGAATTTGTTAAAATTCCCACTTTTCCACATCCATGTGAAACCAAATCTGGAAATTTCAGGTAAGTTGCATGTTTTTTTATTTGTAAAAGTTAATAATAAGGAACTATTATGTGGCTTAAACTTGTATTTCGTCTCACTTTTAAAAGATATAAAGTCTATATAACTTTTTAGAAATATTCTTTGGAAGCTAAAATAAATTGTTTACAGATACTTTTGACAGTGTTCACTGTTCATTATACAAGATTTTATCTTTATTAAGTCAACTTCATTACTACCCAACTTCATTAAAACTTTTTCTATGAATAAATAAATAAACCCTAGAATTATTAGTCAAGCAAGAGTATCATTACTTTAAAATCTTACTTAGATACAATCCAATTATTGACTTCAAACTAATGAATTACAGTGAAATAATTGTATGATTTATCTACTATTTTTTGAATTTATCAAATCAGAACTTAAACATTTTGATTTTTAAGAATTCTTACATTTTCAAATATAAAAAAAAACAGACTGAAAAAGAACATTTATTTGCACTTTTTCTGAGAATTATAGAATGATTCTCAATGTTAAACGTAAAAAAAAATACAGTAAAAATACAGTAAGACTACACTGAGGAATAGTTTGGTGGTCTGCTCTTTTTTTATTCCTCATGAAAATAACAATCATTTGAACAAAAACATGTTGGTTAATTTACTTAATTAACTTAGATTTTTTACATGTCAGATAACCAAGCAAAATTATTGTTTATTACTAGAAGAAGCTAAAAGTTCATATTCTGATCTTCTGCTACACAACAGTCTAGTTACTATTCAGAGATAAACTTCATAAAGTATATATTTGCATTTACACGTTTAGATAAAAAAATATATACGGATATAAAAAAGGACTTCACCAATTTTGTCATGTTTATATAAAAGTAGACAAAAGGTCAAAGTCATAATGATGGAAAAGTCCATGTTTGATTTGAGCTTCTTTACATTTTTAAGTCAATCTGCTGCAGCAGGAGGATCTTATTTGACACAGGATGCATTTTATTTTGAAAGGAACTTGTTTGTGCTGCTGTCAAAAGACTTTTCTGCTCTTGTTCGGTCTATAAAGTGGACCAAATGGCTGTTTTAGTGCTAAAGCTTGTGGCAGACCCCTGGTTTGATAAATGTAATAAGTAAATATAATGATGATGATGAACTTACAGTGAGATATTTGATGTCCAGCTCCAGCTTCTGCTCCAGCTGGGTGAGCATCTCAGAGTGGAACAGCTTGAGCTGGAAAAGAATCAAGTCATAAAAATCCTTATGAAATCCAAATAAACTGAGCTCAGAATCAAGAAACTGTTCAACCAAATGAATAGTTTGGTAACAAAAAGCAGAATCTTTCTCACCACGTCTTCCAGCTGCACCTGAATCTGCCGGTGCACCTCGGCCATCTGAAACAGGGTGTCTCCTGAGAGGAGCAGAGTCATCATCAGCATGAATCCTTATAAAAACACTTTAATAAACCAACAAAAATCTGAGAAAACTTTCTGTTTTCCAGAGTGGCCGCATGCCCCTCCCTTGGTCACTCAGTTTGTGGTGGCTGGCATCTCGCCCTCCGACACTCCTGCCTGCCTCCCCCACCGTTTTCAGCATTACAATGAGATCATGTGGTGTTGTTAATCTCCCAACAATGGCTCTACTCTCCCCTCTTCTCTGTTCTTTTGCCTCGACGTTTCCTCCTCGCAAACACATGCAGCACAAATCGGGAAATGTCCCCACTTCTCTTCTCATGTCAGCCCTCGTCTTCACCCATAAACTCCATCTTAGGTTTCCTTATTCCCTCCATCCTCACTCACCGAGCTCTTTGGAGCCTTGGCTGTCACTGGCCAGCTCTCCCAGCTTCACCAGAGCGTCGAAGTAGCCTTTGGCAGCCACGGTCACTCCTGCAGGAGGAGGGGAGTTTTTATTATTTTTTTTTTTTAATTAAAAATGAAAAACGTTTGCAGGCAAAAGCACTTTGGCTGGACAAAATCACCTGTCAGGGCCTTCTCGTAATGCTTCCCCATGGTCACAAAGTTCTTCAGGCTGGGGTTGAACTGGTCCAGAATCCCCTTTTAGAAACAATCATACAAAATCCATTCAAAGTGCAATGCTCAAAACTGCTTTAAAACACATGAAAATGTAGTTTTACCTTGTATACATTTTCTGTCATCTTGTTGACTTCTTCGGTTCGAGACATTTTTCTTTTCTTTCGTGTTTGCAGCCTCTATGTGTGTTGTTTCCCTCCTGCCTAAGCTTTACAGATGTCACTAAACTCCTAAAAACACAAAAAACATCTCAGAAACTCAGAACGAAGACTATTCCGGCATCTTTTCTGAAAAAAAATGACCATGAAAACTTTGAAAAGGGGTCCAAAGGGAGGACTTCTAAGGCCACTATCCAGACTATCCCAAGTGATGGAGGACAGTCCAGTTCCAGCAACCCAAATATTTCTTCAAGATTCATGTGCCAGACACGTTTCAGCATTTCAGAGAAGAACAATGGGCTCCTCCAGGCCAAGTCACAGGTGTCAGACCACTGAACAAACAAGCGCCGTTCATGTTGTTCATGGAAAGAGGACACGACCAAGACGGAAACGGCTGCAGGGCAGAGGATTTCCAGTGTGGATTTGATTTAATCATGACGAGATCATAAAACAGAGTACACTATATGAAAAAGTAAACATTTCCAGGCTCAAATGAAGACAAAACCATTTTTTCCCACTTTTCTCCTTATACTTTTTACTTTATTAAAAAAAATAAAGAAGCAGAAACGAGGCCTTTGGGGGTGAATATTTAATCTTCCAAAAGAAGGCTTTGCTTGTGTCAGGATGCTGCAGTAAAAGTCTGCAGGTGGTTGCTGACCGATACAGAAGGTGCATTCATGTGGCTCTTCAAGGACTAAAAGTATCACTTTTATTTTGAAAAACAAACATTTGCAGTCAAGAATACCTGAGAAGAAGATAAATATAATATTTTCTTGCTTTTATCTAGTGGCGTTTAAACCTTAAATGATATTTGCAAGTAAAAATGTTGAATTTTTAGACATAAAAAAGAAGAAAAATTGAGATAAATAAAAAGATCTTATTAAATAATGCATTAAAAGATGTTTACATTCAAATTTTAGGTGTGCTAAATTACTTTTAAGGTTAAATATTCAATAATTGAATCAAGCTGACAGTTTTATGAGTAAATATTAAAAAAAAAACTTTTCCATGACATTAACAGCAACTACCTGTTGATCTTCTTACTCACATTTCACAATAAAAGCTCTAAAACATCCAGGAACTGTGTGAGAAGTTTCTTACCTTTTCTGTGCACATTGTGACTTAAAAATAAAGACTTCTTTGAGTCCTCAGTGAACACTTGAGCACCCCTTCTTTTCTTTTCTCTTCCTATAAGGACACTTTCCCTCTTCCACCGGTTTGTGGGGGGTTGTTTCCTCCAGCAGGGCACTAAATCTCACCTCCCTTCCACCCCCTTTTTCCAACATGCCCCCCGCTCTCCCTCTCTCTCTGCCTTTCCTCACTCCCAGGAATCGGGGTCAGACGTTCGGTGCCGTTCTGTACCTTTCCTCATTACTGAGCCGATTACCGACGTGCCTTCGGGCCCCCGAAACGCGGTCAGAAAAGCGCCTCCATCGGTTCCCTGCCGTTGGAAAAGCGCCGTCCACCTCGCATTCTCACAGCCCCTCACTCACTTGGGCAGAATAACAATGAGCCAACGGGACTGGGGAGTGAATAGCCGGCATGGGGAGAATAATGACTTGAACTTTTTAAGACAGAGCGGCGAAAGGCCGGCCTATCACTGGCCTACATACAAGCGGCCCATCACACATTCCTGCTCCCCACTCACAGGAGAGGAGGAGGTGGTGGAGGCCCCTGCATGGACACAGCGAGGCCTTTCATTTACTGTAATAACCAAACAGGGATTAGAGACTGAAATATGATAGAAAACGCTGCTTAAGAAGACTTTAAAACAGACCCACTGGAATATGAGTGTTGAAAAGCAAAACTTTTACACTTTTAAATGTAAAATTTGACATTAATCGATGCGTTACTAGAAGAAAAGATACATAAAAGTAAATGTTTACTATTTAAACCACTATTTGATCTGAAACTAAACATTTAAGGCAATCCTTGATAATAAAATGATTGCATTATTTTTATTATTTTTAAAAAAGTGTAAAGTGAGTGTATAAAAATGTCAAAGTATAAAGATGTTGGGGGAAACCCCATTTGGTTCTTTAACCCTTAAAAACATGAGGTGACGCTTAAACACAAAATCTTTAACATACTATTATTTTTTAATTGTTAACGATCATGTTAATAATTAAAAAATAGGAGTAAAAAAATCAAAGAATTTAAACACTGGACCTCACGTGTTAAAAGGTAAAAGAATTGACGCAATGCTCAATTCCTCCACTAGGGGGTGCAAAGGAAAATCAGCCTATTTCATTGTATTTTGCACACTTGAAAGACATTGTAAAATGTTTAATTTAGTTTATTTTTTTTCAATTTAACATTTATATTTTAGGCAGTGTTATTTTTTCCATAGCGCCCTCTTGAGTTTACTGTCCCTTCAATGTCAGATGTAAAATATTCAGTCTGTATAAAATTGAATAAACCATTTTTTTAGTAAATGTATTTTATTTGAAATCCTTTGGCTTCTATGAATGAATGTGTAATATAAGTGATTAAGCTACTAGGCTGGTTGAGGCATTTTTTATCAACTGAGAAAAAAAGTACAGATAATAAGTATACCATTTGCTGTTATGTTACTGGTCCGGCCCATTTCAGATCAGACGGTTGAATGTGGCCCCTGAACCAAAATGAGTTTGACAGCCCTGAGGGAGAGGCTCTAATATTAGCCCAGATGGGTTTTGTGCCTCTTCCTCCACATACTTTTTATGTATGTCTATACTTGTTTTTGCAATATGTTGTATAAGTGCAAGCAAAAGAAAAAAAATCTACTTGAAACTATTCACGTTTTAAAAGTTTATTTTAAAAGGAAAAGATAGTTCTTTAGAAATAATTTATTTTTATGTGTACTTTTGAGGAACTAACCCTTGAACTAGATCTTTTTCCTGCATTTTTCTTATATTTTCTAAAATATAAATATGTATATATAGATATATATATATCAATAAGTGTTGCTTCAATAGTATTTACCAATAATCTATCTTTTAATAATAGCAGTTTTCTGTCCTGGCCCTTTCTTTGCATAAACATTTAGAGATTTTAGTCCTTTTGAAAAGAAAGCATGAGCACAAAAAAGTCAAATTGAGAGTGAATTTTGAACCAAGGGCTGCACAGGTGGAGCAGTGGTTAGCGTTCTTGCCACACAGCAAGAAGGCTGGGACTTTTCTACGTGGAAGTTGAATGTTCTCTCCATGTATGTGTGGGTTTTCTCTGGTTACTCTGGCTTCCTCCCCTGGTCCAAAAACATGCTTCATAGGTGGATTGTGACTCTAAATTGTCCCTAGCTATGATTGTGTGTGACTGTGGCTTTGTGACAGAGTGCTGGTGACCTGTTCAGGATGTACCCCGCCTTCGCCGGGTTAGGCTCCAGCAACACTTTGGCCTCGTAAGGGACAACATGGATTTAGAAAATTGATAGAATTTTGAATTACCATGAACTACATCAAAAGGAATTTCCAAATTTATATTTCTTCTGTTTATACTGCTATATATTCTTTTTTTTTTTCTTCAAACACGTTTTTATATTGCAGGGGCATACAGGAGTCACAAAAAAGTAAGTGTCTAAAGATTTTTTTCATTGGAAAGAAAATTATATTAATTTTTTTAATAATAAAAAAAGTTGTGGTAGATTCTTGTAAAAACAATCTCTAATATCTAGCATTTGAAGATCATACAACTTTGAAAATGTGATGAGGGATCAAGGTTTTTGAGGCATTTTCCTACAGAACATGAATAAACTCAGGGTTACTGGATTATTGGAGTTGCAGATATTTCTATATTTTGTATTGTTGCAAACATTCATAACCGGTCTGAGATTCTCTAAGTCGATGCTCTGACAGACTGTAGAGAAATATATAATCATAAAGACATATTGTTACGTCTCATATTCTTGGTTTGATTCCACACAAAAGATCAGGACGAAGTTCCTAGAACTACTTAGAAAACTGTCAAACAGAGCGTCAGCATTGTTTCTAATATTATAACAGAACTCTAATTTAAACAGATTTGCACTACTTATAAATTAATTTTCAAGAATGTTGTTTTCATATCAATATCAAAGGATAAGTCAAATATATTACAGTAATACGCACGTTAAATGGTGATAAAGTTTAAAGCAAATAAAATAAAAATGTTTCCTGACTAAAGATGTAATTTTACTACTTATGACAACTGGAATGAACTTTGCTCTAAAACTCTCTAAACGGAGAAGTTACATCCTTATGATCTAATGATTGAACATTTTAAACACGTTTGGTAGCTTTCGTACAGAAACAGTGAGACACTTTCTGTGGATCTGTAAAAAATATAAAATTATGAGGGAATATTTAATCAATAGATTCTATTTAGAACATTGTAATTAATTTAAGTCTGCTAAAAATGATAAGTTATTCCAAACCAACATCTGTAGATGCTTTTTTCTTTGGCCCAATTTCACACCATAAGTTAAAGTTACACGTTAAATCAAAAAGAAAAATGCCTAAAAATTAAATCATTATAAATCAAAATGTTAGAAAAATCTGAAAGAAGATCCAACCATAAATATGTGTGGTTTTATGTTCTAAAATAGCCTGTTATGACCTGTTATGATGACTACAGGTCAGCTTTAGACTACATGGCTCCACCTTGTGGACGAATGGATGAATTACACTAAGCACAAAAATATTAAAACTTGAGATTTAATTTGTCACTGACTTGAAATATGGGAGTTCATTTTGCTTAAAAAGTTTAACTTAAATATATTTTTTCAAGAATTCTAATGCGGTCCATTAACCTTACCGTATCATGGTAATAATTTGCAAAAGTTATTCTAATAACATCACTGGAATTTATTAACAATGTTACACCGATTGACAAAAAGGTTTGTTACATATTTATTTGTAATGCTTTAAAACTTTTTTTTTTCAGATTTAATGCTCTAATGATTTTAGCATTGCTGATATTTATCAACCAAATCTTATTTTTTTAATGGCCAATTTTCCCACAAATAACAGTGGCGTTTGAGACTTTCAGACTTAAATTTGCTGTGTAAATTTGTTTTTTTTGTTCTAAAAATGCAGAAACTATAGAACATTTTGCTTTTATTCCACATTATTACAGAAAACTTATCATTGCTAAACTTGAACATATCATCCTTGAACGTTTTTTAAATTCTTGATTAGATCGTCCCAAGGCCTTAAACGTTGTTAGAACTTGTGTCTCCAAAGCCAGAGCAGTTATTTTCTGAAAACCAAGCCCTTCATCACTTCAGCTCAAAGTGCTAAAGTTCTCTTTGCTTAAAGAACAAATCAGAACTCTGTTTCCTCATCAGCACGTTAGCTGCAAACATCTGTCTGAATGAAAGACCGCGGAGGGTGTGACCTCCAGGTTGCTTCAGCCGTTGAGCATCATCTGTAGAGGGAGGAGCGTCTGCTGTCTCGCGTCTGAGCAGTAATGTCTGCTGTTCTGAACTCATTTCCTCGGCGCCTAATGCACACCAGCTAAGGAGATTGACAGACAGGAGAACCCGGCACGCACTGACCTATTAGTCAATAAAGAAAGCATGAGTCATCCGCATGTCCTCCATCTGTAATCATGTCATCAGACAGACTCAGTAAACAAACGAGGGGTTTTTATTTAGGATTATATGAAATTAATAAACTGATATATAGAAATCATTTTTTACAGGTCCAAAAGTATGAGTTTCTTGCTTCCTTAGTTAATCTATTCTATTCTATTCTGTCAGAGTGAATCAGTACTGCTCCTCCCCCAAAAACAGAAACATGAATTCTATCATATAAACATTTTTATAATTGAAATTATCTAAATAAATTAACTTCTGATGACAACATTTTGAGTTTATGGTTTTGTCAATCAGTGGAATAAGCTCCAGAACTGATCCAAAGAACTTTCATCCCAATGTTTCTAACACAGGAAAAAGTGTCCTTCTCAAAAAAAGTTTCAAAATAAAATGTTTTCCCTTAATATTAACAGAAAAAAATCTATGAACAGAACTAATAAAGTTTGTCTTTGTAAGACTTCTTAAAATAAGCTGTAAAGTTCTGACCTGTTAAGAAAAGTGTATCTTTAAATTATGTATAAACATTCATTTTTATGTGTATCGGTTGGTAATTGGAAACATTAAAATAAGATTTTTTTTGCAAAAACATCATATCATTAAAGTAGGTACATTTATATATATATACATGCATTTACTATCCATATAAAGACTATCCTTCCTTCCAGACCAATTAAAATACATTTTATGATGTAGTTGTCAACATTTTATGTAAATTATTATTAAAAAAATAATTTCAGCAGAGAAATCGCTTAAAATAGGATGATTTCAAGATCAAATGACTCAACATGATGTTCAAGATGAATTGTCTTACAGCAAATCGTGACATCTCACTAAAAAGCTAATATATTAAGTGTAATAAGAGAAGCAAACAAGAAGCTAGACACAAATATTTAGTGTTATGTTGTGTTTTTGTAGTGCATTTTTCCAAAAATGATTTCTAGGTTGTTTTTTTATTTTTGGCTTTAGGGTCAATTTCAGAACATTTTTGGCCTTCTCCTAGAAAACTAAAATGCTGTCATGTTAAACAAACAAGATGAGCACATAAGATTTAATAGGAAAAATAATCCAAGACCGTTTCATAAGATTTGACAACAATTCCTAAAACTCTTACAAGATTGTTTATTTAAATGATACCTTCATTTATATACTCTCCCCATTTGCATGCCTTGATATTTCTTGTTTCCTTACTTTTGTTTTGCTCTTTCTTTTATTTTTATGCTAACTGTCAATGAAGTTGTTCCCATATTCTGACTAAAATTGTGTTTTAGCACATGATTTTTTTGAATTTCTGAGACTCAAGTGTTCTATGTTGGTGGACTTATTAACTCTAAGGTGAAAAACATAAAAATGAGAAGCATATCTTAAATTTGTTCAGTGTTTTTTCAGTACCTCTGGACTCCTCTGGGGTTTTACTTGTTTCCTGGCTTCATCACAACAGATTTAAAGGACTGTGTCACTAACAGGCTTTTGGAGGGCTCAGCCAGGAGCAGATGAACCGGATCAGGTGTGTTAAAGCAGAGAAACCCTTTAAACATGTAGGACACTGTTTCTGGAGGACGGGGACTGAGAAACACTTAGAGGTTATCAGTCCTCAGCTTCTGTTTGACCTCTGAGGATCGGCAGATATTGTTTTGTACAGCCAGGCTTTGAGTCCTTTTTCCTTCACAGTCAGGCTCAAAATTACTCTGAAAGTCACTTTCAAGATAAATAAGGATGAAATATTTACTTTTTTGTTTGTTTTAATATACCACACTTCTATAATACTTCTGACTAACCCCTATAAGTATAAAACTTCATTTTATATTGTTTAATTCATATAAATATGATATATTTGCCCATTACTAACACATTATATTTCTTCCTAATTGTTTTGCATCATATAAGGAGGATATATTTAAATATTACTCTCATTTTTTAACTCATAAATGAGAAAACAACTCAATCATTCAGGTTTCTTATTACATTTGTTCTCTTTCATAAGAAAAAAATGCCAAAAACACATGTTAAAAACTCAAAAAACAGGATTTTTATCAGAGAGGGAGGACTTTTCAAAAAAAATAAAAACTAACGAAAGAAGAGGAGTTGTGACAAAAGAAAACAGAGTGTGGGCTTAACAACAACAAAGACGGACAGAAGGAGGAGAGGAGGAGAATAGACAGTAAGAGGAGGGAGTAAATCTCTCAATCTGATCAGCGAGGATGGAGGAGGACTAACCCTCTCAGTGTGTGGACACGAGGCTGAGGTAAGCTCTCTACTGTACTCATTACTAATATTTATGTTCTTTGATCTACTGTAATTTTTTAACTGTTAATACGATCAACGTAATTCCAGCAGATTTTGAGATTCCTTCAAAATCTGCTGGAATTATGTTGATCGTGATGAAAAGTTGGAGTATGTTAGAGATTTTGTGCTTAAATTTCTATTTTAACCCATGATCACTGATTTTATGCAAAAAAAATGCACCTTTAAAGTAAATATAAGTTTTTAATCAAACTTTTTGACAAGTTTTATCATAATTAAATGCAGACATTTTTAAAATTCTTTTTATTTTTTAGCTTTTTTTGCCTATGCATTAAAATTCCAACCAAATTTGCACTAAAATAATCCAACTAATTCTTTGAATTGGAAGTTTCACATCTTATTGCTATTAAAAAAGTCTTAAAAAATATGATAATTTTTGAATATGTGCCTCTGATTTCGTAAAAACCTCGACTCATCTGAGCTTTAATTGTTTAGTTAACCTGATAAACTCAAACATGGGCGACATAAACGGAATTCTTTATGTTAAATTTTGTTCGTCATCCTTAAACTATTAGACAAAATGATGCTGATCTAATCTGGTAACACACTGACATGGTGACAGTTTTAACGCCGCCGTGTCCCAATCAGCTGACTTTTAATCACACGTCTAACTGCACTTGCCAGTGTTTTTCACCTTGAGGCTAATCTGCCCACCTCCACCATATGCTGCTGGGATGGAGCAGCACCTCCATACTCATGATGGATTACCCTTCACACACACACATGCAGAAGAACTTAAAGAAGTTAGCCCAGCAACTGTTCGTAATTAGGTTAATTTGAAGATCTGCGGGTGGCGACGGACGGCGTAAAGATGGAGATTGGGTGTGACAGGAATCTGTGTCGCGACCATCTGTCTGTCCTCTTAAGCCTGATAAAATGGCAGCAACTAAAAAGCTTATTTTTCTACTTTTGAATCTATTTTTGCATTTCCTTGGATGATTTATTGATGGATCTTTATATAGAAGCTGAGCCGTTCAAATGTTTCATTATTGATTAAACACAGACACTCGTCGGGGGTCACTGCGATCACCAGTGGGTCACGTGGGTGCCATTTCCAAATGCCGCCCCTGTATAATAAAGGACATGACACCCAGAGGTCAGCTTCCCTCTGATGCAGAAACATGGACCAGAGTCGGTCACTGATAACTCCAGTCGGAGCGTCGGCCCTTTGACTTCCTCTAATCCTTCTCTGGAAAGACCTCGGTTGTTTTGGAACGGTGCTAACAGGACAATGACGTGGACGGAAGACGTCTCGGTGAGACGGTCAACATCGTCATCACATCTGCTGAGGAAGGGGAGGAAAGGTGCCAACAGGAACAGGAAGAAGTTTAAAGAATCAACCTGGAACTCTTTAGAATTCAATCTAATTTATATAACCCAATATCACAAAAACCATTTCCTCATCGGGCTTCATATTGGTGATTTAACAAAAGCAATAAGTCGGTCATAGAATATAAACAATAGCTGAGTGTTAAACTAAAATAAACTGCATTTAGACCCTCCTTCTCAGTAAGGAAAAACGTCTAAAAAAAATCAGATTCCAGGAAAAAAAAAAAAGAAACCTCTGAGATGTCCTCATGGAGGACGGCAGGCGATGAACCAGGACTGTTAAAGGAGAATTAGCGTATCTAACTCTACAATTAAGTATTTGAGTAGTACTCATCCAGGTAGAACTGGGGGACGGGTGGGGGCCATGACGAGCCGGAGGCGTGATCCACGGCCAGGAACATGAGCACAGATGGTCCACCGGGAATCTGAAATCTCTCCCGCTCCCTGAAGGAGACAACAAATGAATTGCACTGCACCAAACAGAAGTGTAGATAGCTATAAATAATGAAGAATAGAGGAGAAGAGAAGACAGAACTCCAGTGCACTATACTTCACCCAGCTTCAAACTTCTAGCATCCTACTAGCAATTAATTGTTATTTAATTTTCATTTAAATGTTAATGCAAGCA
>NC_050527.1:7191807-7192963 GCF_002922805.2 Oryzias melastigma
AGGAGAAGAGAAGACAGAACTCCAGTGCACTATATTTTACCCCAGCTTCAAACTTCTAGCAGCCTACTAGCAATTAATTGTTATTTAATTTTAATTTAAATGTTAATGCAAGCACATATAAACTCAGAACTGTTTCCAATATTTAGTTCAGGTGTTTAGATGGACTTTCTCTGATCTTATGTTCTTTGGTTTCACAGGTTTTGCTCATTAATTCCTGGAACAAACTGATCCTCTGAATCTTTACAGCGAAGAAGTCTTCTATTTGGTATCAAAAACTCTGACGTCAGGCTTGCTGAAGTGTGGATGGAGATCATGAGGAACATTCTCTTCGTAGTGTTTGTGACGGCGTCTGTGACTTCAGGGTCTGAGTATGACTATGGAGCCCACCCTCGCTTTGTTTGCACCCCGATCCCCGCCGATGCAGATCCTTCCTGTTTCTCCACCACGGGTCCTGGGGTCGGGACAACGGGCTCCAACGGACCAGGACATCAGAACGCTCCTCCCAGCAGTTGGTGGGGGGTGAATGACGAAGCCAAAGCCACCATCCTCCACCTCAGGGAGAGCCTTGTCCAGCAGAAGGAGATCATCCTGGACCAGAGGGAGACCATCAGAGAACTGACGGCCAAGCTCACCATGTGTGAGGGCTTCGGACGGGGCGTGTCTCCGCACTCGCATCACCACCCGCACACCGACGAGGGACACTATAGCAACCCGCCGGGTCACCATGGCAACGGCCACCTCCATCCGGACTCACCGGTCTATCCGTCCTCTGCGGGGGGCCACAAATCTGACGGCGTTAACCACCAAGGGAAGGAAAAACACATGACGCCGGGGGACAGCACGTCATCCACGGAGCAGATGGAGAGGATGCTGCTGGTGCTCAAGGAGAGGCTGGACAACTTGCAGGTGGGCGGCTGATGGACAGGCAGAAACACAAGTATGATGAAGAACAATAAATCCGGATGGCGGGGGCGTGGCACGTCCATGTGTCTTTACTGTTTTAAGGGCTTTAAGGATCACAAAGCTGTCTGTTGTATGTCTGAGTACTTAAGACAAAAGAACAATGAGTGGTTTAATCTCCTCTCTGATGTGGAACACACCTAAATATATCTTCAGTCCAGGTGACTTTATGTCCAATATCTGCTAATTTAACTTG